>NW_020867255.1:0-40992 GCF_003369695.1 Bos indicus x Bos taurus | reverse complement strand
GGTAATCCTGTCTGAAACCTCTTTTCAGTAGCATGCGGCATCATTCACAGAATTGTGCTTGTGTAGCCTCTGTTAGCTGAGCTACTGCGTTGTTGACTAAACAAAGGATTTTTTTTCACTGTTGCCTGTTTCACAGTTTTATGACGTTAGTGACAGTGTTTTTATTTGCAGTGTTTTACAACTTCTCCAAGTTGTCGTGTAAGAAAAGGGCTGTGAATCTGAATTTTCATTTATCTGTAACTTGGTTTCCTTGATTAGCTAAAACTATTTCCTGGTAAATTCCAAGTTAAATTCTTCTTTATAGTGAGAGTAGTGGTGTAGCACTAGAGGTTCCATATGTGAGGCCTGGAGACAGACTGACTGGGTTCAGATCCAGGCTTAATTCTACACTAGTTCTGTTCTTGGGCAGACTGGTGTGTGTGGTGTATGTGTAACGTCTCTGCTTTAGTTCTGTAGTTTGGGTAATAATTGCTCCCATTTTATGGGGTTAGATTATTACTCTTTTTTAATTTTCAGATTTGTTTTATTGCTGCACGTGGGCTTTCTCTGGTTGTGGAGAAAGGGGCTACTCTCAATTGTGGTGCACAGGCTTCTCACTGTGGTCGCAGCACACAGGCTCTAGGGCACAGGTGTTGTGGCGCACCAGCTTAGTTGCTCCGCAGCATGTGGAATCGTCCTGGACCAGAGACTGAACCCATGTCCCCCGCGTTAGCAGGTAGATTCTTATCCACTGTACCACCAGGGAAGTCCTCATTGTGGTTTTGATTTGCATTTATCTCATGAAGAGTAATATTGAGCATCTTTTTATGTGCCTGTTGGCCATCTTAATGTTTTCTTTGGGAAAATGTCTATTCAGGTCTTTTGCCTATTGTTTAATTAGTTGTAAAAACCGAAGTCTTTGTACAGAGATGAAAAGGGTCTGTTAGTCCGTTTAAGAAAGGAAGAATTTGTTCCAGAAGTCTGAGTCATTAGCTGAGGTCACATATTAAATAGAAGAAAATTAGCTGTGGGACCTTAATCAATAAACTTACTTGTTGAGATTTAAATATACCCAGAAGAAAAGGGTTGTTTCATAGAGGTGACCTTTATCTCACTCCTTAGGACATGTTTTCACTTGGGATGAGACTGGGGAGATTTTAAAAATTAGAAGGAACCAACCTTTCTGCTCCAGTTGCCCAGTTGAACGAAATCTTCCTGATTAGGAAGAGGGGAGAATGAGCGAAAATAAAACCTTTCACAGAGACTGAGAATGCTAATTTGGATAAGCTACTTGGGGGACTTAACAAAACATTGTTGTAAACTTCGTATTGTGCCAGGAAAATTCAGTTTTAATAAACCTGTATGAGAATGCCTGTGTCCACCCAATTAAGTGATGCAGACAGATGCAGACACAACCACTTGATTTGTGGTGGTCATCTGGTGAGTGAGGGCTTCCCTGATAGCTCAGTTGGTAAAGAATCTGCTTGCAATGCAGAAGACCCTGGGTTGGGATGATCCGCTGGAGAAGGGATAGGCTCCCCACTCCAGTATTCCTGGACTTCCTTGTGGCTCAGCTGGTAAAGGAATCCGCCTGCCAGGTCATGGAGACCTGGGTTCAATCCCTGGGTTGGGAAGATGCCCTGGAGAAGGGAAAGACTACCCACTCCAGTATTCTGGCCTGGAGAATTCCATGGACTCTATAGTTCATGGGATTGCAAAGAGATGGACACAACTGAGCGACTTTCACTTTCACATTCACTTTCGGGTGAGTGAGGTTCCTTTCTTTCTGGTAGAGTCTTGTCCAGCTTTATAAGCTCCCTGGTTTGACTGGGTCCTGTGTTTGTGCAGTTCATCAAGACTTCTTTGTACACAGGACCAAGAAATGTACAGTAAATGAGCACCCAGGGAGGAGGGCTGTGAGAGAGCAGCAGCTTTGATCAGTGGGCTTGGGCTCTTGACCTACTTCTTAACTTTGCTGAGACTCTGGGCTTGGTTCCATGGGGTTGTGCTTAAGAGTAGTCAGTCCATTTTTTAAAAGAGCCATTATTTAGTCCCTCAAATTGCAGACCTGTTAGGTTAGTAGACTTCCATGCAAATGTATACCTGTTTCCTTTTAGGATAAATTGTTTCACCTGAGTTCCTTAAGTTGTTTTATAGAAAGAGCAAGTGAGATTTAGCTGTGATTTATTTATTAATTACGATTATGCTCATAATTCACTTGGAGAAAAATCTTGTATAAATATAAATTTTTACTTTTGTTGATCTTTCCCTTGGCCTTTGACTCTCTCGATCACTAAGGTTATAAGTTAGTATTTTTACTTAAATTTTGATTCCACGTTTAGCTATAATTAGATGCAGCTTTATAGAGAAGAGAGAGGCAACCTGTAGCAAACCATCCTTAAGAACTTGGGCAGTACAGTCAGACTGCCTGACTGGTGACCCCAGCCCCACCACTTAGTGGCTTTGGCACCTAAAATAATTTACTCAGTCTCTTTGACCCTCAGTTTCCTCATTAATAATACAATCTGTACTTCATAGTTTGTGAGGACTCACAGCGGGTGATTGAAAAGGGATTGGGGAGGGGCTCAAGATAAGTATAGTAGGGGAAAGAATTGCCCCACCCAGAATGCTGTAGTGCCTTGTTGAGAAAAATAACTTATTTACAAAGCATTTGAAGAATGCTGAGCATTTACAAAGCATCAGTAAAGATCGTGGCTAGCTATTGTGTGTAGCTGATGGAGTATGATTTTCATGAGCTAGAATGGCCTTTAATAATTAGCCTAGCTAATTCTCTATTCCCTGCCAGAGGAAAATAGCAATTCTAAAGCCAGAGTCTCCTGTTGTTCTTAAAGTACCCTTGTTCGTAGTGAAGCAACAATCAGAACTAGACATGGAACAACAGACTGGTTCCAAATAGGAAAAGGAGTACGTCAAGGTTGTATATTGTCACCCTGCTTATATAACTTATATGCAGAGTACATCATGAGAAACGCTGGGTTGGATGAAGTACAAGCTGGAATCAAGATTTCCAGGAGAAATATCAATAACCTCAGATAGGCAGATGACACCACCCTTTTGACAGAAAGTGAAGAACTAAAAAGCCTCTTGATGGAAGTGAAGAGGAGAGTGGAAAAGTTGGCTTAAAACTCAACATTCAGAAAACTAAGATCATGGCATCTGGTCCCATCACTTCATGGCAAAAAGATGGGGAAACAGTGGAAACAGTAACGAAGTTTATTGTGGGGGGCTCCAAAAATCACTGTAGATGGTGATTGCAGCCATGAAATTAAAAGACGGTTGCTCCTTGGAAGGAAAGTTATGACCAACCTAGATAGCATATTCAAAAGCAGAAATATTACTTTGCCAACAGAGGTCCACCTAGTCAAAGCTATGTTTTTTCCAGTGGTCATGTATGGATGTCCCAGAGTTGGACTGTGAAGAAAGCTGAGTGCCAAAGAATTGATACTTTTGAACTGTGGTGCTGGAGAAGACTCTTGAGAGTCCATTGGACTGCAGGGAGATCCAACCAGTCCATCCTAAAGGAAATCAGTCCTGAATATCCATTGAAAGGACTGATGCTGAAGTTGAAAACTCCAATACTTTGGCTGCCCGATGTGAAGAACTAACTCATTTGAAAAGACCCTGATGTTGGGAAAGATTGAGGGCAGGAGGAGAAGGGGACGACAGAGGATGAGATGGCTGGATGGCATCACCAACTCAATGGACATGAGTTTGAGTAAACTCCGGGAGCTGGTGGTGGACAGGGAGGCCTCGTGTGCTGCGGTCCATGGGGTTGCAAAGAGTCAGATATGACTGAGCGACTGAAATGAACCGAACTGAACTTGGAACTGACAGGTCATAACTGGTTGCCGTATTGCTCAGGGGCATATGTTCTCTCTCTCTCTTAAAAATTCTTCATTATTATTATTATTATTATTTTTTTGCTATACTGGGTCTTCATTGCTGCACGGGCTTTCTTTAATTGCAGCAAGTGGGGGCTACTCTCTAGTTGTGTACGCGGGCTTCTCATCGTAGTGGCTTCTCGTGTTTGCGGAGCGAGGGCTCCAGTAGTTGTGGTTCCTGGGCTCCAGAGCACAGGCTTGTTATTTTTGGCACACAGACTTAGTTGCCTTGAGGTATGTCGGGTCTTCCTGGACCAGGGATCAAACCAATGTCCCCTGCATTGCAAGGCGATTCTTAACCACTGGACCACCAGGGAAGCCTTCTGTTTTGTTTTATTAAGGTAAAGTTCACATTTAACCACTATAAAGTATACAGTTCAGTTGTTTTCAGTATATTCACCATGTCATATAATCACCACCACCATCTAATGCCAGAGTTGTTTTCATCACTCCATAAAGAAGCTGTATTCCCATTAGCTGTATTCACTCCCCATCTTTTGAAGGTCATATGTTCTTAAGGTGCTTTAATGAGATTTGCTTATAGCTAAGATGGGTATTTAGTTAGCATTGACTCTTAAAATAGTCAAAATAATTTTGGCCTAGATGAATTTATGGAGTAGAATCTGAAACTTTGTGTTGTTTCAACAGAATCTTCGGTTCCTGCCTTCCCAAACTTCCTCAGCCCACATCTGCAGAGAGGTGTGGTTCTGTTCAGTCATGGTCCTTGCCAAGCTCAGCTCTTTTCTAATCTAGCATTTATGGAGCTCCTGTTATGTGCCATACTCAGTTGTAAATGTTTTAGCTGTATTATTTTATTAAATCTGAAAGCAATTCTAGTGCACTAGTGTTCCAGTTTGTAGCATTGTCTCCATTTTACTGATGAGGAAATGGAGGCTGGACTCACTAAGGTGTCTTGCTCCAAGTTGCACCAGCAGTAAGCAGGAGAACAGGTGGTGAGCGTCAGGCTCCAGATCCATTAAGAGAATGTCGGTCCCACAGCCAGTTGAAAAATATTTCCCAGCACTCCATGAGCAGTGTATCAGTTAACTGATGCCACAGTAATGCTGAGGAAAAATCTCTGACACATGACAATAAATATCACCTGTGCGAGTCTGTGAGTTAGCCAATCCTGATTGAGCTTGGCTGGACGGCTTCACCTTTGGATCAGCTAGGGCTCCACTGTTCTTGGCTGTGCTTGCTCATGTATTGGGGTCATCTGGCTATAGACCCATCTACAGTGGCCGCAGCAGGGGCAACTCCTCCTTTTCCGTGTGTCTTTCATCTTCCAGTGTGAGTCCAAGGCCAAGCAAGAACCAGCCCTGCTTGCTAATACCCCATCAGGCATAGCAAGTCCCATAGCCGGCCGAGGATCAAGGGGTGGGGAAAGGCTCGCTCCTGAGTGAAGGGAACTCCAGCGTCCCATGACGGAGGGTATAGATGTAGGGAGGGTGCAGGATGGGCTCTGTGTGCCGTCCCTCTGCCACAGTCGGTTTGGGCTGTGTGTAACTCATGAACACTCAGCAGTCACCACGAGCTTGAAACCCCCCTGTGGTTGGTTGTTCCTCCATCTCCAGCTTCTTTGCCAGTTCTCTGCATCGTCCTGTACACTTAAAGGGTAGTGGAGCTTGTCCTGTGGTTTTCTCACTTCTGGACCTCTTCCCAGCACTGCCTTCCTCCTCATCCCCATGCCTGGCTCACCCCTCATCCTTTGGGTCCAACTCAGGCATCACTCTGTGGAGCAAGCAGTCACTGACAGAACCTCAGCCTTGGTTAGAGGCCTTTGTTAATGCAGTAGTGATAATGACCACGTCACTGTATTGGACAGCAATTGTCATTTTGTTAACATCTTTATTGAGATGTAGTTCACATGCCATAGAATTCACCCCTTTAAAGTGTGTGGTCAGTGTTTCCAGTATAGGCCGAGGATCAAGTATAGGCACAGAGTTGTGTAGCCGTCACTGCAACCCACGTTTAGAACATTTTTATCACCCCAGAAGAAGTCTAACCACTGCTAGTCACTCACTCCCTGTTCTCCCTCCCTCCCTCAGCCCTTGGCAACCACTGATTTACTCTGTGGATTTGCCCATTCTGGGTGTTTTGTATAAATGGCATCACACTTAACTATACGTGGTCTTTTGTGAGTGCCTTCTTTCACTTAGCTTAACGTTTTCAAGGTCCACCCACGTACATCGGTCCATGTAACATGGATCAGTGCTTCATTCCTTTTTACTGCTGAATAATATTCCGTCGTATGCCGTATCACATTTTATTAACCCATTCATCTGTAAATGAACATTTGAATTCTTTTAATTTTTTGATTGTTACAAATAACACGAATATCTGAGTACAAGTTTTTGTGTGGACACATGTTTTCATTTCTTTTGGATGTATACCTAGGAATGGAAATGCTAGGTCATCTGTTAACTCCATATTTAAGAGTTTGAGAAACTACCAGACTATTCTAAAACAGACGCACCATCTTATATTCCCACCAGCAGTGTATAAGGGATCCAATCTCTCTGTGTTCTCATTAACACTTTCTATCATCCATCTTTTTTATTTTAGCTCTTCTAATGAGTGTAAAGTGGTTTCTCATTGTAGTTTTGATTTGTGTTTCCCCAAAGGCTAATGGTGTTGAGCATCTTATATGTGTTTAATGTCTATTTTTATATATGTGGCAAGTGTGAGACATGTCTGTTTTAATCCTTTGCCCACTTGTTAATTGGATTTTTTGTTTTTTATATTGAGTCTATATATATACACACACACACACACACACACTTACGTATATATGTATTCTGGGTACAAATTTCTTATCAAATACATCATTTAGAAATATTTTCACTCATCTTCCCATATTTGCAGATTTACTTCTCCTATGCCCCATTCTGTGGGTTGTCTTTTTCACTTTCTTGATGTTATCATTTGCAACACATAAATTCTAAATTTTCACTATAGTCGAGTTTCTATAGTTTTTTTTTTTGGTTTCTTATGCTTTTGATGTCATAGGTGAGAAACCACTGTCAAACCCAAGATCAGCAATATTTACTCCTGTGCTCTATAGAATTTTATAGTTTTAGCTCCCCCACTTAGGCCTGTGATCCACTTTGAGTTTATTTTTGTGTATGGTATAGTAATTATCTTTCATGCATATTTCCCCCACTATCATCCCCCTGAGAAATGAGGACTGTTTCTTAGCCATCCATGGATCTCAGTGTGCAGACTAGGAGCTCTGCCAGTGTTACCCAACAGCGTGTACTTGGGCCCCTACAGAACTGAGTTCACTGAATTGTGTCTTCATATTCCATCAGCCTACAGGAAGGTCATCAGGCCTGTACGTCCTGTGACGATTGTTACTTTATTTACTGCTAGTATGTGGTGGAAAATAGCACTCATTCTTTGATTTGACAGATATTTATATTGGATGCTCCTTAAGTGCCAGGCTCTGTGCTGATCTTCCAGGACTTTTATGTAGCACCCTCTTTGTGAGGCCAGGTAAGCATGGTGGTCACCTCCGTCACAGTAGTGACTCAGCAAATTCAAGATCAGCAGGGTTGCCGCAAGGGAAGTGTGAGATGGTCTGTTCCCAGGCTGCAGGAAATGTTACCGAACTGTTGAACCTCTTCTTCCTAAAAACAGTTGGCCTGCACATCTCAAGGCCGCTGAAGTCAAACCTACTCCTGAGGCAGGACTTAAAATTCATGAGAGACCTGGGCTGGTCAGAGGTACATTCATGGTATTGAATCTGCTTGCCAGGAACATCCGAAAACCCTGGTGTCTAAAGCTGATGAGGGCGGAATGTTCTAAGTCGGTGCCCGTTTTGACTCGAAGCCATTATTTCCCAGGGAATCTGTGTAGCTTGGCTCCAGGGTACCCTGTCCTCTCTGAAGGAGGAGACCCTGAGTTTCTATGGCTGAACCCTTGTCGTCAGTGACCTGGCCACATTCTAAGCCTAAGCAGGAAGGTCAGATTATAGGGAACCTGGTCAGAGGTGGGACGTGAAAGGGTCCCTAAAGCAAAATGAAATTGAGATACCACTAAGCAGTCGTTGATACTAGTAGAATTTCAAACTGGAAAATAGTGAAGTTTAAATTTCCTTTTTTATTTCTTGTAAATACTGCTCCATCCTAACTTGTACAGTAATTGTTAGAAATAGTAGTCCAGAGTATATTTTATTTATAAATGACTGGCATTTACAGGCATGTGCACTACCGTCTCTGGGGTCGCACAGAGTCGGACACGACTGAAGCGACTTAGCAGCAGCAGCAGCAGCAGCACTACCTGTCTGCTAACATTGAAGAGATGACACTTTGAAACACTGGAATTAAACTTTTAGAGAATTCGTAGGTTCCGAAGAAGTTTCAAAAGGCAGCCCTTACGTAAGATAGCTGACGGAGAAGGCTGTGTTTCAGGTGGTGGTATACCTAGCCATCCAGAGCCTCAGGATACAGCATTTCATTTCTCTTTGTCACATGGCCTGAAATTCTGACAGATATCGCAGCCCCATAGCCTTTATCACCAGGCAGAGATAACACATTTGTATTTTAAGAAGCAAACAAACAAGTATTGGACTTGCCAAATAAAACATGTGTGCTGACTCTGTGTAGATTAGAGAATCACTTAAGCTAAAGAGTGAAGTGTGAATACTTCCAGGCGAGTCGACGTGGATCTTTGTAGTACTGTGCTGCTGTCAGGCTCACTCTGAGTGAGAGATTGAAAAGGAAGGAGAGGAGAGACGTTGTGAAGTGTGCCTGGGTGCTGGGCAGGCCCTCGACTGGGGGGTGCTTAAGTCAGGGGTCCAGAGAAACTTGAGGGTGCAGAGTAAAGAAGGGCCCCCAGTGGGTGAAACTGAGTACCAGAAGAAAGGCGGGAGGCTGTGAAGATGGACATGAATCTTTTCAAACCTGTCTCAGAGGGTAGCCTTCGCTTTCCTCTTTGTCTCTTCAGCATCACATGTTCTGCCCCAGCACCCCGGTGGAGATTTATTTCTTCCTCAGTCAAATAGACTCATGGTCTGGGAATGTGCCCTCTTTAACACTGTAGACCTCATTTTGTTCATCTTACAAATGGAACTGAGAGCTTCTTGGAAGAGAAATGTTGGCTGTTTAACTGATGTTTCTAATATAACTTTCTATGGGGAAGTGCATTCCAAGTTACAGCCAATGAACTAGTGAATAGACTTTGAAATTGTAGTATGTTAATAGGTGGGAGTTTCCCGCGTTGGGAAAGGTGTTTGGGGAGCAAAACACACCTGACTTGATGGTGTGCTAACCTGTGCTAGAAGAGCCAGTTGGCAAATGTGTAAATCAGCAGGACTTAGAAATACGTTACTCCTTTCTCTGTGGTTGTGTTGAAAGGTGGTTATTTGTTATTTCAATTTAGTATTTTATTCCTTGGATGTATAGTCTTTGTCAGACACCTATAAACTTCTTCTCTGTCCCATCAAAATAATTGCAGGTTCAAAATTATTGAGTTCTTAATATATATTTTATTGTTTACTCAAATTTATTTAAAAATACTTATCTAGGTTGATTTCTCTCCTGTATATCTTCCATAGTCTTCTGTTTTGTTAATAGAATTTTGTTTAGTTATTCATCCAGGGTAGAGATTCTGTCGCCTTCCACTTTACATCATATATCCACATGGACACACGGTCTTGTTATCCATCCTAGTCTTCTAAAGTGTCCTTTATTTCTTTTATCATCCCTTTAGTTACCTCTGTCATCCTCATTGTCTCTCACCTGGGCTACTGCAGTGAGATTTTATCTTCTTCTAATACAGAGTATTTGACATTAAAGGTTATAATTCCTAATGGGCTGTGAAGTCAGTTTAGTGATGGTGACTAAAATTGTTCTTAATAATAGAATAAAAATATAGGAAAACATCTCAGAAAGTAAGGGCAGCGTTTTCAGCTCTGTGTGTATATAGATGCATACATGTATGTACTAAATGCTGGGGATCATGATTAAAATGTATTTGCTGTTGTGGGTCACAATAAGAAAGTATCAGAGAAAGTCAAGAAAACGAGAAAGCTGCTGTTCTTGTCTAACCTTTATGTACCCTCTTTCCCCTGATCTGCCTCTGTGTCTTTCAGTTATTTTTCTAAAATAAGAATCTCATCATCTCACAGCCCTGCTGAAGAGCTATCACTGGCTTCCTGTTGTCTGCAGGATGAGGTCCACACTCCTCAGCATTGCTCATAAGGCCCCTGATCATTTTATCCCAAGGTGTCCCAGGCGCCTGAGGTCCTAACATCCACCTCGTACTATTCCGTACAGACATGCCTTTCTCTTCTAACCTTCTGTCTCTCCATGCCCATTACTTGGAATCCATTCTCTATGTGACAGCCCCATCTCTGAAGACAGAGATCAAATTGCACTGATTTGGAGAATCCCGCCATGTCTCTGCCTGTCCTCACTTGAGGGCTGAGGCTATGTATTATGTGACTTCATGTCCCAAGCTCGGCCGGGGGTAGCACGTACAGCCAGCTCCTGAGTGTGTGTTCCGAGGAACTGTAGTCATTGGTTAAGCTAGTTCACCACCCCAACACTAGTCTCTCGGGCTCTTTTTAAAAAGAAGAAAAAGTAAATCTTTCCATTTATTTAGATACTTTCTAAAATGTTTTTAGATCTCAAAGACAGAACTAGATTGGTTCCTTGAAGATTTGAACAAGGAAATTAAAAAATGGGAACAGGAGAAAAAAGAAATCCAAGAAAGACTAAAGGCACTGAAGAAGAAAATGAAAAAGGTGTTAAATGCCAGCAAAATGTGAGTAACACTTGAAAGAAAATGATTTTCATTTATTTTTAATTTGGGTATATTTTGGATTATTTTATCCTTTCTGGTATTCAGTTTCAGACTATCAAGTAAAGTGAAAATTTTAAGACAGTGTTCTCATTTTAAAGAACATCTGTTGGGAATTATCTCACTTACAGTTTTTTCTAAACCTTTCATATTTATACATAAATAAAAGTAGGACTGCAAGTCCAAGAAGTTACTTCCGGTCTGAACACCACCTCTTTCTCTGAACATTATCTTTGACCCCTTTTCTTTGTTGTAAAATGAGGGGATTTGTCTAGATCTAAGCTTCTGTCCAGCACCAAGATTCTGTGGTGATCATTTTATTTATTACTTCCACCCTGAATCTTTAAATTAGTAAAATTTGGTCCTATAATACGAAGGATTCAGTAATATACATTCAGGCAGTTGTCAGATGGGCTAGGTTTGTTTTAAGATTCTGTGCAATCCATTCCTAACCCCTGTTTCCATAAATAATTGTATGACTCCTCAGCTTAATTGCTACCTACTGTTGAACAAAATACCTGAAGCTTGCTGGCTTAAATTAACTTAATTTTAATTTGATCCGGATCTTTCATTCTGGGCTGTCTTGGCTGGGCCACCCTTCTACTGGTCTTGTCAGTGGTTCCCCCTGTGGCTGCGTTTAGTTGGGAGTTGGCTGAAATATTTTGGCCTCTTTCTCTCTATGCAGTTTCAGGGCTTCTTCCTCTCCACTTGACTTCTTCATGTGACTTTTATCTCCAGCACAGTAGCCACACCTCCTGTGTGATGGCTAAGAGCTTCCAAGAGTGCATAGGTAGAAGCTACCAGGCCCTCTGAAGCTTCAGGCCCGGAACCATCAACATCACTTCTGCCACATTTTGTTGTTTTGGGCAAGTTGCAGGCCTGGTCCAGATTGAAGGGCATTAATAAGGGGAGGCGTGGTTCTCTGGGGGCTCCACTGGCCACACTCACTGTTCAGGGCATTTATGTTTTGTCCACTTGCTATGCCCCGTGGTCAGGTGAATTTCATTGTGAGTATTGCTAACTTTAACCTTTGGACAGTTTTTAAGTAGTCATTTATAAAGCATGATGAAATGGAAAATACTGCATATGTCATGTAATTTTGATTTTGCTCAAAGTTTCATTAGAAGAACACATTTATGGAAATCTAAAAAGCTTTTTACCTCTTACTGTTTGAGCAAGTACAGTCTTAATTTTTAAGTTACTCAAAAATTCTGGAGTATTTATATTTTAATTTTTTCATATGTTCAGTTCAGACATACTGTCAAACTAGACTAAATGAAACTGAGACTGTTGATAAAATTTTTTTCTGTGGTATCATAAAAATCATTTCTGCTGAGGAATAATCTTTTTATTGTCTTTTCCCTTTATTAGTGTATTTCTTTGCCTTTTTCTTTTGTAGTTTAAAGATAGGCTATCGGCTTCTTCATGCTTTTTGTACTTTCCAAAAAAAGCTAAATTTTTATATTTAGATCTTAAAACTTTTTGGCTCTTTTAGAGAACAACAAAGGTATATGAGGTTATTTCATTGATTTTTCTACGCTTTAGATCACAGTTGATATTCATTAAGAAATGAATGGTCACGAGGAGCTTATGGTTGGTGCAGTGATACAAGTCAGAGATAATTGTTGAAGGAAGGCAGAAATTCCATGACAAGCTACCCAGTGTTGAAAACTTAGAGGAACTGTTTTACGAAAGAGGTGAAATGGGATTTAAATTGGTAGTTTGTGGAAACGGGTTTTTAGCCAGTAGAGATGACTAAAACGGTGTGAAAAGAGAGCATGAAAGAGACAGAACCCTCTTGGTACAGGGCATTGCTTATTAAGAGTCAAAGATTTACACACTTTGTTTTGAAGAATTATCCTACTGTGTGCATGTGCGCAGGCAGATTCGCGCGTGTGTGTCTGTGTGTAATTGGACTTCAGTTTCTGGCTTAAAAAATAGAAGGCTGTTTTCATTTTGAGTGAGAACCTATGTTACACTGGTGATGACCCAACACCTTATTCTTCTGTCTTAAGTTGAACCAACCACCTGGGTGGAGGTGCTCCTGACACAGAACTGAGACGGGGTCTGTGCTATAGACACACAACGCAGAGTGAAGAAAAGGCGATCTGCCCTCTAGGTGTAGAAGGGAAATTTTTCCAAAAGGAAAAGGACCCAAATTCTTTGCCTATTTAGAAGATACTAGAAATGAAATATAAAGAAATCAAGAAATGTTTGCATGGATGTAGAATTTACTGTGTGAGATTGTGCTTTTAAAAATCTTTGAAAATTGATTGAAATTTGGTGATTATGCTTTTGCAGGTATACGCAGGAAAATGATGGAAAGGAAAAGGCACTTGAATTACTTCTGGATCAGTCCCTTGAAATCAGGCAAATTAAGCTTAAATTTATTTTTGTATCTATTATATTCTTAATATCAGAGGCACAGTCTAAATATAGTTAGACATCCAAATATATTTTTGCTTATATGTTTCTTTTAAATGTTTCTCTTTAAAAAAAATTCTGTTTTATTATTAATATTTAAATAAATTTCTTTATTTTTATGATTTCTACTTTTATTTCTCATTGTCAGTATAAAAAGCCCTGAATTTAGCATTGTTCATTACTCTTCATTTCCTTTGAATTAACCTGAAACTAAAAATGTATTTTAAAAACTTAGGTTACTTGAAATAACAGTCTCAACTATTGTAGTTCATTGTTCTACAATTAAAGAATTATTAAAGAATGTTTGTTATGAGCCTATAAAAAGCTTTCCTTTTAATCTTTACTACTGCAAATAATGTTTGTACATACTGGAAGCCAGTATGTAAAGTTTATTAACATGATCAGGTTAAACTTCACCTAACTTCATAAAAATGGGGAACCCATTTCACAGCATTCCCACCAAGTAACTTACTTTTAATTTCTCATTTTCTTTGATCGTTTGCAGAGGGCACATATGAGTCTTGTATTAAGTAGCCAAATGTTGGGCAAGAAGTTTCTCTGGAAGATGTTCTATTATCTGGTTTGTGGCATGATTGTGAGCTCGCTGGTTATGTTTTTTTCAGTTAGTTTTTTTTGTTTTCTTTAATATTTGCAGTAATACATTTACAAATGAGAAAATGAAAATAGAAGAGAGTATAAAGAAAGGGAAAGAGCATTATGAAGAGAGTCTTCAAAGGGCTGTGGATGCAGAGGTGAGTCCGGAGTACTCGGTGACTGACAGATTCGGCAGGGTGTCATTTGTTTACTCCGCGTTTAATTACACATGAGCAGGACAACATTGCTGGGAAGTGTGGAGGCTGAGGGGTATCCTTTCACCCATAATCCTGCCTCCCTGAAACAACCACTCTCTCCTTGCCTATAACTTTAAATTTTTTTACCTTTATGCTTATCTTATGATAGAGTGTACACCATGTTTTGTGACTAGCTTTCCTTATTCAACACAATTCAGTCATTTTCAATGCTCTGTACTTTTAATGGCTTCATTATATTTAATCAAGTGATGTACCATGAAGTAGCCAACCAAAAAACCTATTTGCCAGTGCTGGAAAAGGAACTTGGAAATAATATACTTATTAAGAATATATACTCTCTTTCCTCCCCCTGGAAGAATATATACTAAAGTCAGTATACTATATGAGAAATTACTGAGACAAAAATAATTATCTCTGGCTATATTCTATTGAATTCCTGAAACATGGTTGCCTTTGTTTTTCTAATTTGCAAAGTAAATGTTGTTTATTAGTAAATGTGTCTACGATTATTTTAGAAACGTAAGGAAGAGCTTAACTCATGCAGTCTGTAAACATGGGTCTTTAAAAGAAATGTCAGCTATGCAGCTGCGTTTCTAAAGGAAGGAAGGAAAAAAGAGTGCCAGTGTTTACTTCTGCTTTGTGGACCCTTTTCCTGCATCTCTGTCCCCAAGTCACTCAGTTCCCGTTTACCACCATTTAACAAGCAGTTTTGCCTGGTGGGCCCTGTCAAGATTACTGACACCTGAATTAAAGCAACGCCAGTCTACATTTTCTGCAGTGACTTTGACACACATGGCCAGTTGGCTTGTGTGGGGAACCAGAGTCTAAAGTTTTCAAAACTTACCCTTGCTGGTAATAACTTACCCTGAGCTGTGCAGCAGCACCCTGCTGTGTGCCCGTCTGTGTGATAGCTTGCCTCTGCTTGTCCCAGACTCCACTCCATCCCCTCCTCCCCTCCCATTCGTCTGCTTCCCAGGCCTTTAAATTCCATAGGTGCAGCCTTGGTACTGTTCTGCAGGGTCCTGGCTCTCTGCTTACTGTGGTCAGCACCTTAGATTATGCACACCAGGTGTATACTTTCAGGTAACCTAGCTCCGTGCTTCTGTATGGCTTGAGCAGTAAGCCTTGTGGAAAGTTTCATAACTAAGAAAGTATCACTCTAGGAATATAATTTTACTATCACTTTGTTATTCTAAAGTTTATTTTTTAGTTAATTAATTTTGGGCTGTGCTGAGTCTTGCTGCATGTGGGCTTTCTCTAGTTGCCCCAAGCAGGGGTGTCTCTTGGTGGGGAACATAGGCTTTGGAAGTTCACGCTTCAGTAGTTGCAGCACACAGGCTCAGCAGTTGTCGTGCACAGGCCCAGTTGCCCCAAGGCATGTGGAATCCTCACAAAACCCACAGGTCAAACCTATGTCCCCGGCAATGGCCAGTGGACCACCAGAGTAGTCCGAAAAGTTTTAGTTCAGGTTCACTTGAGAGAAATGATAGTTAAATTCTGGTCACTCTTCTGATCATATGTCATTTAAGGAGAAACTTGAAAGTGGTTTAGAATGCTTTCATAGCTTTAAAATAGTTTGTTTGAAAATGCTTACAGTCTCTCATCTAATGGTAGGTATCTGTGCTTGAAAACTGGAAGGACATGGAAGTGTGTAAGTTACAGACCATGGAGTCACAAGCCGAAAGGTTTCTCAAGAATCTGAAGCTAATGAGCAGGTACTGTGGTGTCACAGGTGTCTTTCCACAATTGTTATTGAGGAAATAAAGATTAGGGCTGATTGGAGGAAAAATTACATTCAGTTCAGTTCAGTCGCTCAGTCGTGTCCAACTCTTTGTGACTGCATGGACTGCACCACGCCAGGCCTCCCTGTCCATCACCAACTCCCAGAGTTTACTCAGACTCATGTCCATTGAGTTGGTGATGCCATCCAACTATCTCATCCTCTGTCATCTCCTTCTCCTCCTGCCTTCAATCTTTCCCAGCATCAGGGTCTTTTCAAATGAGTCAGTTCTTCCCATCAGGTGGCCAAAGTATTGGAGTTTCAGCTTCAACATCAGTCCTTCCAGTGAATATTCAGGACTGATTTCCTTTAGGGTAGACTGGTTCAATCTCCTTGCAGTCCACGGGGCTTTATTTTTAATAGTTATTATAATTAACGCATGTTCAATCATGGGAAAATCAAAACATATCAAGAAAATTATAAATTATCCTAATTCTGAATTGAGCTGTAACTAGTTAATTTAGTTTTGGGGTAAATCCATTAAGGTTTGGGGGGGAAAAAAAAGGAAAATTTATATATAGTTTTTCACTAAGTAATATATGGTGGTGGTTTAGTTGCTAAGTCATATCTGACACTTTGTGACCCCATAGTCTGGGAACCTACTAGGCTCCTCTGTCCATGGGATTCTCCAGGCAAGAATACTGGAGTGGGTTGCCATGCCCTCCTCCAGGAGATCTTCCCAACCCAGGAATCGAACCTAGGTCTCCTACATTGCAGACATATTCTTTACTGACTGAGCTAAAAGGGAAGCCCAAGCAGTATATAGGAAACTCATTTTCATATCAGTAATTACATTTCTCCAACCTAATTTTAAAAGGTTGAATAGTAGTCCAGTGTACGACCGTGTCATGATTTATTAAATAGCACTGTATTGGGAGAGCTGGGTTGTTTGCACATTTTGCTATTCAAAGCTGCACTGGGGCAGATATCCTTATAGCTAAATTATTAGTCATTTCCATGCAATGAATAAATTCCTGGAATGAAGATCACATTTTTGAGGCTTTTCAACAGTTGCCTTCCATAAGAATAGTTACTTAACAGTCGAACCAGTAGAGTGTGGGAATGTTGCTTTTAAAGATATTTACATATGGTCATGTTTTTCAACTTCCCTGGTGGCTCAGACTGTAAAACGTCTGCCTACAACGCAGGAGACCCGGGTTCAATCCCTGGGTCGGGAAGATCTCCTGGAGAAGGAAATGGCAACCCACTCCAGTATTCTTGCCTGGAAAATCCCATGAACAGAGGAGCCTTGTAGGCTCCAGTCCATGGGGTCGCAGAATTGGACACGACTGAGTGACTTCTCTTTCTTTCACTTTTCTTTCATTTTTCAACCCTCCATGATCTATACCTGTTTTTGTTTATTTTGCTTTCTTTTTGGAATAAGGTTTACCATGAGAATCCAGAGAGTCTCCTTCAGTCTAGATTTAGCACTTTTCTATATGGATTTTTGCACATTACTTTTCATCTGATTCTTTTATCATATTCCACACACAGGTTTTAACTTTTTAATTCCTAGTGTTTTTTGATTTAAATTTCAAACCCTCAGTGTTGAACCAGAGATTGTACAGGTCATGGAAAAGCAATTTTAATGTACAGTTCTTTTTCTTTCTTCTTTTTTCAAGATTAAGTTTTTTTCACATCAGAAAACCTTTCTGATTAAAGGTAAACTGGTATGCTGATTCAGATTACAGGACTAATACAGCTGAGGTGAGATCGTGTGGTGTTCAGTAGCCACTGTGCAGCACGCCAAGGGGTCTGGATTGTTGCGCATCTGGGAAACAGAGATCTCAGGCCTCACTTTATCTAATAGCATTGACTCCTTAGTAAGCCTCATGGTATACAGATGGTCTTTCTTAGGGGGTCTGTGCTAACTCTGCTCATTCCACCAAAGGGTGGCAAAAGAGGAAAGCCATGAAAGCAGTGTTCTGGTTCTTCTTTAAGATGTATGAGAACAGACATAACCACGGATTGGTGGTGGTGATCTTCTCAATTGGAGTAGAAAACTTGTCTGTCACTTTCAGTAAACCAGATTCATGAGGTGGTGAGAAGTTTAATGTAGCCTGTTAGACCCCACCCTTTGTTTTACAATGAAGTAGGGATGAAGGTTTTATTGGAATATATCCAGGCTGCCAACTTTTGGTTTGTTTTCGATGCTAAGATAGCCTTTGATGTTAAATAGGAAGATATCAACTGAAGAATTGTCTAATCTTCAAATTTGAGGAGAGAAGGTAAAATTCAGGAGAATATATGCTCTCTGTCCACCAGTTTTGGGCTTTGGGTTAGATCAGTTGATAGTATTTCCTAAAGTGTAGTGACTTTGTAAGATACACAGTTCTTTAAAAATCATCTTTTTTGCTATGTGTGCATGATCATATTTCTCTCATTATCTTTAAATGTTTATTTTCATTTGTACTTTAGTGCTTTCAGTTTTTAAGTCTTCAAGTGAACATCAGCAGTTTTATGTTTTTCTCTTCTCTCAGTGATTCGGCAGCGTATTCTGACATGGACTCAGACATACATTCATGGGAATCGTTTCTTTCTGATGTTAGAGAAGAAATTGAGAAAGCAAAGGTAAGTTATATGGTATTTTATCATTCTGTCAAAATCTGTCTGATGGTTATAACTCTAAAAGAGGTAGTGTCATACTGAAACTTTCTTTTTTGGGCTGTTAAAGACTTTTTTTGTTGTAATTAAGAATTTTTCATGAAAGAAACATTATCTTCTTAACTATTTAAGCTCAGCCCTTGATAAGATAGCAAAGTTATGTTTAATAAGGCTTAGAGCATTCTAATTAATAGAGTAATATTAGAGTTAATTAGTTAGAATTAACAGTTGCAGTTATTTTGAACTTCTTCCTTTCTTTTTTTTTTTTTTTAATTAATTATTTTTTTCTAAATTTTTAAAAGAAAATCCATCCTGAACCCTCCTCCCTCCTCCCTCCCCATATCATCCCTCTGGGTCGTCCCAGTGCACCAGTCCAAGCATCCAGCATTGTGCATTGAACCTGGACTGGCATCTCGTTTCATACATGACATTTCACATGTTTCAATGCCATTCTCCCAAATCTTGCCACCCTCTCCCTCTCCCACAGAGTCCATAAGCCTGTTCTATACATCAGTGTCTCTTTTGCTGTCTCGTATAGAGGGTTATCGTTACCATCTTTCTAAATTCCATATATATGCGTTAGTATACTGTATTGGTGTTTGTCCTTCTGGCTTACTTCACTCTGTATAATAGGCTCCAGTTTCATCCACCTCATTAGAACTGATTCAAATGTATTCTTTTTAATGGCTGAGTAATACTCCATTGTGTATATGTACCACAGCTTTCTTATCCATTCATCTGCTGATGGACATCTAGGTTGCTTCCATGTCCTGGCTATTATAAACAGTGCTGCGATGAACATTGGGGTACACGTGTCTCTTTCCCTTCTGGTTTCCTCAGTGTGTATGCCCAGCAGTGGGATTGCTGGATCATAAGGCAGTTCTATTTCCAGTTTTTTAAGGATTCTCCACACTGTTCTCCATAGTGGCTGTACTAGTTTGCATTCCCACCAACAGTGTAAGAGGGTTCCCTTTTCTCCACACCCTCTCCAGCATTTATTGCATGTAGACTTTTGGATCGCAGCCATTCTGACTGGTGTGAAATGGTACCTCATAGTGGTTTTGATTTGCATTTCTCTGATAATGAGTGATGTTGAGCATCTTTTCATGTGTTTGTTAGCCATCTGTATGTCTTCTTTGGAGAAATGTCTATTTAGATCTTTGGCCCATTTTTTGATTGGGTCATTTATTTTTCTGGAGTTGAGCTGTAGGAGTTGCTTGTATATTTTTGAGATTAGTTGTTTGTCGGTTGCTTCATTTGCTATTATTTTCTCCCATTCTGAAGGCTGTCTTTTCACTTTGCTAATAGTTTCCTTTGATGTGCAGAAGCTTTTAAGTTTAATTAGGTCCCATTTGTTTATTTTTGCTTTTATTTCCAATATTCTGGGAGGATCCTGCTGTGATGTATGTCAGAGAGTGTTTTGCCTATGTTCTCCTCTAGGAGTTTTATAGTTTCTGGTCTTACGTTGAGATCTTTAATCCATTTTGAGTTTATTTTTGTATATGGTGTTAGAAAGTGTTCTAGTTTCATTCTTTTACAAGTGGTTGACCAGATTTCCCAGCACCACTTGTTAAAGAGATTGTCTTTAATCCATTGTATATTCTTGCCTCCTTTGTCAAAGATAAGGTGTCCATATGTGCGTGGATTTATCTCTGGGCTTTCTATTTTGTTCCATTGATCTATATTTCTGTCTTTGTGCCAGTACCATACTGTCTTGATAACTGTGGCTTTGTAGTAGAGCCTGAAGTCAGGTAGGTTGATTCCTCCAGTTCCATTCTTCTTTCTCAAGATTGCTTTGGCTATTCGAGGTTTTTTGTATTTCCATACAAATTGTGAAATTATTTGTTCTAGCTCTGTGAAGAATACTGTTGGTAGCTTGATAGGGATTGCATTGAATCTATAAATTACTTTGGGTAGTATACTCATTTTCACTGTATTGATTCTTCCAATCCATGAACATGGTATATTTCTCCATCTATTAGTGTCCTCTCTGATTTCTTTCACCAGTGTTTTATAGTTTTCTATATATAGGTCTTTAGTTTCTTTAGGTAGATACATTCCTAAGTATTTTATTCTTTTCGTTGCAATGGTGAATGGAATTGTTTCCTTAATTTCTCTTTCTGTTTTCTCATTATTAGTGTATAGGAATGCAAGGGATTTCTGTGTGTTGATTTTATATCCTGCAACTTTACTATAATCATTGATTAATTCTAGTAATTTTCTGGTGGAGTCTTTAGGGTTTTCTATGTAGAGGATCATGTCATCTGCAAATAGTGAGAGTTTTACTTCTTCTTTTCCAATTTGGATTCCTTTTATTTCTTTTTCTGCTCTGATTGCTGTGGCCAAAACTTCCAAAACTATGTTGAATAGTAATGGTGAAAGTGGGCACCCTTGTCTTGTTCCTGACTTTAGAGGAAATGCTTTCAATTTTTCACCATTGAGGATAATGTTTGCTGTGGGTTTGTCATATATAGCTTTTATTATGTTGAGGTATGTTCCTTCTGTTCCTGCTTTCTGGAGAGTTTTTATCATAAATGGGTGTTGAATTTTGTCAAAGGCTTTCTCTGCATCTATTGAGATAATCATATGGTTTTTGTTTTTCAATTTGTTAATGTGGTGTATTACATTGATTGATTTGCGGATATTGAAGAATCCTTGCATCCCTGGGATAAAGCCCACTTGGTCATGGTGTATGATCTTTTTAATATGTTGTTGGATTCTGATTGCTAGAATTTTGTTTAGGATTTTTGCATCTATGTTCATCAGTGATATTGGCCTGTAGTTTTCTTTTTTTGTGGGATCTTTGTCAGGTTTTGGTATTAGGGTGATGGTGGCCTCATAGAATGAGTTCGGAAGTTTACCTTCCTCTGCAATTTTCTGGAGGAGTTTGAGCAGGATAGGTGTTAGCTCTTCTCTAAATTTTTGGTAGAATTCAGCTGTGAAGCCGTCTGGACCTGGGCTTTTGTTTGCTGGAAGATTTTTGATTACAGTTTCAATTTCCGTGCTTGTGATGGGTCTGTTAAGGTTTTCTATTTCTTCCTGGTCGAGTTTTGGAAAGTTGTACTTTTCTAAGAATTTGTCCATTTCTTCCTCGTTTCCATTTTATTGGCATATAATTGTTGATAATAGTCTCTTATGATCCTTTGTATTTCTGTGTTGTCTGTTGTGATCTCTCCATTTTCGTTTCTAATTTTATTGATTTGATTTTTCTCCCTTTGTTTCTTGATGAGTCTGGCTAATGGTTTATCAATTTTATTTATCCTTTCAAAGAACCAGCTTTTGGCTTTGTTGATTTTTGCTATGGTCTCTTTTGTTTCTTTTGCATTTATTTCTGCTCTAATTTTTAAGATTTCTTTCCTTCTACTAACCCTGGGGTTCTTCATTTCTTCCTTTTCTAGTTGCTTTAGGTGTAGAGTTAGGTTATTTATTTGACTTTTTTCTTGTTTCTTGAGGTGTGCCTGTATTGCTATGAACTTTCCCCTTAGGACTGCTTTTACTGTGTCCCACAGGTTTTGGATTGTTGTGTTTTCATTTTCATTCGTTTCTATGCAAATTTTGATTTCTTTTTTGATTTCTTCTGTGATTTGTTGGTTATTCAGCAGGGTGTTGTTCATCCTCCATATGTTGGAATTTTTAATAGTTTTTCTCCTGTAATTGAGATCTAATCTTACTGCGTTGTGGTCAGAAAAGATGCTTGGAATGATTTCTATTTTTTTGAATTTACCAAGGCTAGCTTTATGGCCCAGGATGTGATCTGTCCTGGAGAAGGTTCCATGTGCGCTTGAGAAAAAGGTGAAATTCATTGTTTTGGGATGAAATGTCCTATAGATATCAATTAGGAACTTCTTCCTTTCAAGAAGTAACCTTGCATCCTAGTTATATTTCTTGGGAAATGATTGAACATTTGTTATATATGTATAGTAAGGGGGAAAACAGTATTAATGGACAGTTGTGGTTTTCCTTAGAATTTGTTAGAAAAACTTAACACTTTCCTTTCTACCTACAGTCTCAGTTTGAAGAACAAATTCAGGCAATTAAAAATGGTTCTCAGCTCAGTGAACTTCCTAAAGTGCAGATTTCTGAGCTTTCATTTCCTACCTGTAACACGGTGAGTCTGTTACATCTCTTTTTTTCTTTTTTAAGGAAACAGAACCAAAAAGGAGTGAGGCACAATTTCTTTAATAACTGGCTAAAAGTAGTTTGTTGTTACTGGTTTGGGAGTGGGCGTGAGCTCGGTGAATAATTACCTCACTGTTTTCATCAGGTGCTAGGTGAAGCCTTCATCAGAGTGGCTCTCGTTCACCCCTCACCCCATGACCCTTCCGTCTATGCGTTCAGCCTCAACTAAGGTAGTAGGCTCTGGAGCTGCAGTCAGAAGCTGATCTTGAAAGTGTTTTTCTTCTCAGTACTATGCACTCTTAATATTCAAATTTACTGTGGATTCATCTGCAAAAATAGAAATAAAAAAAGATTTAAAACATTAAAAAGGTTAGCCACCTTGAACTGAGTAAAATATTCTATTGAGCACCAGTGTTTTCAAGTTCTTACAACACATACAGAGGGGGAAAAGCATGAGCTCTCAGTAGAATATTTTACTGTTAATTTTTAATTCTAGCTTACGTGATTTTATAAATGACTCAGAAGAATTTTAAAATTGAAAACCTTGGGAACTCTCAGTGTGCCAGGGGCTTGAATGATAAGAACCCCTAAAAACGGTTTACTGTGTGTGTCACGTCTCTGCTGTTCATTCGTCGGATATTTAGTGGTGATCAGGATTAGATGCGGTCTGTGCCCTCAGAATGCACATGGGTTTGGGAGTGACTTCAAGCCCATAATTATAAGCAAAGTGCTCCAAGAACATAGAATGCCATGGCAGCAGAAGTTAGGGGAAACTAATTTAACCCTGAGGCTTAGGCCTTGGCAGAAGCTCCCTTGCTGGAGGTCTCAGTGAGCCAGAGATCTGGAATAGTTCACCAGGCAGAAGGAAGGAGAGAGTGTGTGTGTGTGCGCGCGCGTGAGGAGGGCTGTGTGGTGTGAAGTTTCAGGGTCAAAATGTTCAGATGGAGGAAATAGCACATTTGGAGGCTAGAAAAAGAACACCTTTCACAGCTGTGAAAGAAGTTCACTAAGACAAAGGGGACTGTAGGGAAAAGATTGTGATACCGTACCCACAGGCCAGAACAAAGGGAGCCTTATTCTATAAGGTGTGCTCTGCAGTGTGGACTTCCCCTCAGGTCACTGAGCAGCCAGTGTAGGTTTCCAGTTAGGAAATGACGTCAGCCTGACTGCAGTGTGGAGACCTGGTGGGACAGGGGCCCGCGCAAGGGATGTGCAGCGGATCGGGTGCAGCTAGCTGTCCCTGCTGGGCCCGGTGAGAGGGGCAGCGGGGCTGGAGGGAGGAGAGCCGTCCAGTGTTCAGGTGGTCAGCTGAAAGAGGCGCTGTCTTTGCGGTCAGGGCTCAGCGTGAGTGTGTCAGGGAGTGGACGCCAGATCTGGTCTGTGTCAGGTGGCACCAGAGGAAGAGCAGGTGAGGAAGCCTGCCCGGAGGCTGCGTTTGCAGACACAGAGCTTGAGTGCCCTTGGAATCACCCAAGGGAAGCTGCCTGTTAGGAGGTTTGGATCTCGGGAAGGTATTCTAGACTGGAATCATTTAAAAAGGGGGTATTATTCGCAACAAGCACGCAGTCATGGAGGCGTGAGAGAGGGTAGCCTGGGGTGCAGACTGGAGCTCTGACAACATGAGGGGCCTCAGCCCTTCGATGTGGACCGCAGAGCTTCTGGGAGAGCCCAGCAGGGCCTGGCAGTGTGGAGCCCTGAACAGCTTGTTTTGAGAGAGACAGTTACCAGTGACTTTTAAGGACAACAACATTTAATTTGTTATAGTTCAAGTTCTGTGCACTTCAGCAAGCAGGATTCATTATAGTTGCGCTTAATCATTAGTCTTTGTTCATGGATCTAACTCTTAGTGATCAGCTTTTGTGGTGTATTCCTCCCAGATTCATCCTAAATTACTTCCTGAGTCTTCAGGCCAGGATGGTCAAGGTCCCTCCACTTCTACAAGTCATGGGACCGGAGACCAGACAGCAGCTCCCGAGGAGTCAAGTCTGGGCTCTGCAGCTGACAGCCCAGTGGAGTTGCCCTCCTGCAGTCAGAAAGCCCCCCAGCTGCCAGAGCATGAGGGTGCTGGCCAGGCAGCTGGGCCAGAACCAGGCCCAGTGGCTGATCAGAAGTTACCTGCTGCTCCAGAGCGTGCCACTCATTCAAGCCAGTCTCCAAAGAAGCCGTTCAATAGCATTATTGAGCACCTGTTGGTGGTGTTCCCGTGTTACAGCAGGTACGAATCTAAAATGTCAGCAGCACTGCTAAATGCTTTATTGAACTGATGTTTCCTGATCAGATAACAGTTTGGCCAATTAGGAGCTGAAGTAGAAAGGACCGTGCAATTATTTTACTCAGAAGGACAAGCATTGCATTTGTCTTCCTTTCGTAAACATAAAAGTGAGCATTTTCAAACAGATTAATCCACATTCATCAGAACCCATGGCAGTTTGCTAAGATTTGGATGAACTCAGTAACATGCTCCAGCACTAATTATGGAATCAGTAAATGAACTTCAAACATTAGTTTTATATTTTGGGGGGAAAAAAACTCACATATATCAAAGAAGGCAGCAGCCACTTACACTTTGTTGAACAGCCCCTCTGATTTGTTAGAGGTGTGAGGTGAAGAGACTGGATACAGTTTGCCAGTGAGTAAGGTGTGTGAGCATGTTGTAGAGGGAGAGGTAGGGAGAGCTGCTTTACAATGTGTGTTAGTATCTGCTGTAAATAAACAACGTGAATCAGTTAGACACACACATGTATCCACTCCTATAGATTCTTTTCCATGTGGGTCATTTCAAAGTATTGAGTAGAGCTCCCTGTGCTGCGTAGTAGGTCCTTATTAATTATCTGCTTTATGTATAGTAGCGTGTATATGTCAATCCTAATGTCCCAGTTTATCCATCCCCCCTTCCCCCAAGGTAACCATAAGTTTCACATCTGTGACTCTTTCTGTTTTGTAAGTTCATTTGTACCGTTTTTTTAGTTTCTGCCTGTAAGCAATGTCCTACGATGTTTGTCTTTCTCTGACTGACGTCACTCAGTAGGACAGCCTCGAGGTCCATCCATGTTGCTGCAGATGGGGAGAGCTGCTTTTAACTAAGGCAGCCAGAGTCATCAGTTGGGCACTTCAGTAGTGCTCCTGCATCGACCTCTGACCTCACTCTCCAGATGGGTACGAGGGGGCAGAGGGACTCCTTGTCTCAGGCCAGAGGGAGGTGAAGTGGAGGGAATGTCTCAGGGATACATCACAGAAGAGAGGAGTCCACATCCAGGAATGATCCTCCACACCTCCCGTGTTACTTCTGTCTTTGACACAGTATTAGTCATAGTCTCTGGGATGAACTTCTGAAACACAGTGGTTAATTATGATTGGCCAGAATTAATGTTTTGCATTTGTCAGTGGAGCCCTGGCCACTTGGAAGTAAGCGTATCTTGTCTGCACGTAGACATATTTAGCCTAAGTTTGAGAAGCATTTTAAGTTCTCTCAAGAGCAATTACCACGCAAGTTAGTAAAATAGTCAAGTTGTAATTACCAGAAGTACCTTACGAATAAAATTGTTTGCCGTCCTGTCTAAATTTGGCAGAATAAACATATGTTGCTTATGTTAACTTGCTTTTCTGCAAGTTAAAGCATATGAGGTATTAGTGCTGTAGATACCAAGTTGCTGTTGATTAATGATATAATCACATCTACTGCTACCTATGAAAAATACAGGAAAACTTTGAAAACTTTGTCAGTTAGATTTTTAAAGGGAGGAAGTAAAAACATAGTTTGTTCTTAGAGATTTTATTGATTTCAAGTCAGATCCAGTGGTGTGTGATCATTCAGTGATTTTGCTTAAAGCTACAGTATGTCCAGGCTCTTAAGAAGTCAGGTTTCTAAGTAGGGAAGGAGATCTGAAGTGGATCTGTCAGGTACACTATTACTTTGAAAATCTATTAAAACAAATATTTTAGGAATAATGTTGAAATTTTCATAATGCTTTTTTTTTGGAAGAGTGATTTAGCTGCTTTTACATACAGTTACTGTTGTTTACAAATGAATTATTTGTGTATTTGATTTCATTTCTTTTCAGCTGCTGGGTTGATACTGGACATAATATTTCTTCACAGTAGAAAACTTTGACTTTGTCTTGACTTCCCCACTTTCCCTTTCAGCACGGAGCTTGCTGGTTTTATTAAAAAAGTTAGAAACAAAAACAAGACCTCTCTGTCTGGATTGAGTATTGACGAAATTGTGCAAAGAGTGACAGAACACGTCCTTGATGAAGAAAGAAAGAAAAAGGTCAGTGTTTCATTTAAATTCATTATATACTCCACTTTCTTCCTATTTATTTATAAAATGTGAGAATTGTGGGATAAAATGCTTCCAACAAAAGATGGGGAGCAATGCAGTAGACAGTGTGCATGTTTTGAGTGACTGAACTTGCTTCCCTGCTGTACATTCTGGCCGCAGCCAAGTCCAGGAAAGGGCTGGAGGCTGTCTGCACCCAGCTCTGCTGTTGCTGTGCCCAGGGCCGCCCAGGACCCGCCCTCCATGCCTGTCGGAGCATCGCCCGAAACCAGGGGGCCGAGGACCGAGGACGTCCCTGTAAGTGCTGTGTGCATGACCGTGGCGTTCCCTCTGTTCTGTGAAGAGCGGAAAGAAAACAGCTGTTAGTCCATGATGTAGCCTCATGTTTTTCTTTTCTCGATGGACTTTCTTTGAGCTTCCGTTAGAAGCCACGTTTAGGTGACTTGAGTGTTCGGTTAGAGGAGCCAGTGACTAGCGAGGTTCTCCCCACTGTTGTAGGGACTTCAGGGCCCCTGCATGTGGGGACAAGAGGTGCAGTGGTCACACCATGGACATGGGGCCTGTAGACGGTCAGATCCGTTCCTCACGTCAAGTGTGAATAGTTGGCAGAATTCATTTTTGGCCGGTTTTCTTCTAGGCGACCATAGGCTTTGGAATCACACGAACTTGGTTTCATCGCTAACCGCACTGTGAGCTGGGATCATATCTGCTTGTTGTGGTTGTTGTCTGATGAAGTCCTATGGTGGGGTTAGCAGGGCCACGTGCTGTTCCCGGAACAGACTGGCTGCTTCCCTCTTCTCCCCATCACGTGCCTGGGGACGGGGGTTGGGGGCATGCTGAAATGGGCTGAGGTTGCTCTTATTTGATATACTCATTTAAATTGTTTATTGTCCTTTTAGACAATGAGAATGTTAGTTACATAGAACTTTCTATAAAATACCATTATATCTATGATCTCAGTTGATAAGGTATTATAACTGTCTTTATGAATGAGGAAACCAAGGCACTGATGACTCATGCTTCTGGCCGGCGTTCCTTCCTTTGATTTGTGTGTGCGGCGTGTAATCCCCTGTCCTCGCCCACACGGACCTCACACACTGGGGACCATGCAGTAGGCACTGAACATGTGGGTGGTAGGGAGGCGGGCCCCTGGGTGGCTCCCAGCCGTGGGCCCCAGGAGGATTCTGGCGTGGATCACATCTTCCCCTTCTGTCCAACTTCAGGTGAAAGTACAATGAGAAGAGCTGTAGGCAGAGTGGGGTCGGCAGGACTGCACGGAGAGCGCTGGTTCGCTGACCCGACCTGGGCTGTGCCTCCTTCTGTGAACCTGTTTTTGTCCCTCCCATACATTTTCACTTTCCACCAGCCCTCAGAGATTTTCCTCGTCACATACACTTGGGTGCCACAGGGTATCCCCCCACCGCCGCCACCACTGAGAAAGCTTATACCGTGCAGAGCATTCCTGCCAGCAGGAACACTCCCTCTCAGGGGTGTTCCAGCTGGTTATGTGCTCTGTGGTCCAACAACCAGACCAGCTTCTCAGCATTCTCACTGATTTGTGTGTGTGTGTGTGTGTGTGTGTGTGTGTGTGCACATGTACACTCGCACACTTATTGGCCACACCAAGATAGACCATAATCACCTTTCAAGGTGAGATTACTTTCTGCTTCACGGTTCATGGTAATAAAGACGTGAAAGCTGACTTATAAGAAAAATATGTATTGAAACCAGGACTTAATTTGCTAATCATAGGTTGTTTTTTTTTTTTTTTAAAGTAACAATGTTTTGTATTTTTAACCACAAAACCACAGAAGTAATGTGGTTCTTAATAGAAGGTCCAAATAAAAAGAACATATAAAGAACCCAAAACCCACCCTCTAAGGGTAACCAGTATTATTATCATATTGGTATGCATTTTTTCTGAACTCTTTTTTTTTTATTTGTGTATATGTGAATATAGTCAAAACCATGTACATGCATTTGTTTTCTTTTTACTTTTTCACTTAGAAATACATTGTGCTGAATTATCATGTTGGGAAGTAATAGCTGTCTTTTTTTCTAAACTTTGTGCTGTGCTGTGGTTAGTCACTCAGTTGTGTCCGACTCTCTGCAGCCCCATGGATTGTAGCTCCCCAGGCCCCTCTGTCCATAGGAGAGTCTCCAGGCAAGAATACTGGAGTGGGTTGCCATGCCCTCCCCCAGGGGATCTTCCCAACCCAGGGATTGAGCACAGGCCTCCTACATTGGAAAGTGGCAGGTCAAGGCCACCTTGCAGAGGCCTTGACCTGCCATTTCCCCCAGGGCTCTTGCCTCCAGTTTTCCCAGACCCTTCCCTAGGGGCCACAGAGGGGAGGGGAGGGGAGTGAGATCGCATCTGTCCCATCACTGTCTGGTGCCTGGTGGTGGCTGCAGTGCCCTGAGAGGGACAGAAAACCCTGTTCAGCAGTTCAGGGATTCACAGCCTTCAGGCGCTGCCCCGACCCTACTCCCTGGCCATCACCCACTGCCGGGGCTGCATTCACTCACTTTCTGACAGTTCCTGGAGCCTCCCTTTGGGGCCAGGTTCCTCGCTGGCTGATAAGAACACACGGAAGCAAAGCCATTTCCTGCCTTCAGGGTGCTCAGAGTTAAGAGGAGGGAGTGAGAGTCGAGGAGAAGGCCGCGGCATAGGGCGGGTGCTGGGGTCTGCAGGGAGGTCGTGGTGCCTGGAGTCCTAGGGTGGCACCGGCTCCGCTTCCACACGAGAATGCTATCTGTATCCTCAGACTGAGTGTTGGGGCCAGGAGCCCTCCCACTCACCTATGTCCCCTGACAGGGATATTGCTGAATGAGCCATCAGTTTGTTTTGATTTGATTTATGCAAGTAATCCACGTTGATAGAAACTTTAGAAAAATAGCAAAGAAAAAGTTAAATCTGTCAACCCAAAGTAGCCAGTCACCATCATTAACATTTTATATCTTTCCAGATTCTTTTCTAGGCATCTCTATATACAGACATTCTCTCTCTGTTTAAAAACTTAAATTATATACTCATATGTTTTGTTAGCCAACTATTATTCAGAGAGCTTTTGGGACCAGCTTTCTATACCTGGTGGCTCAGATGATAAAGCACCTGCCTACAATGCTGGAGACCCAGGTTTGAGCCCTGGGTCAGGAAGATCCCTTGGAGGAGGGCATGACAACCCACTCCAGTATTTTTGCCTGGAAAATCCCATGGACGGAGGATCCTGGCCAGTTCATGGGGTCGCAAAGAGTTGGACACGACTGAGCGACTTCACTTTCACCTTCTGTACCAAGGATTACAGAATTCCATCAGGATTTTAATCAGCCTCACGATAATCCATAGTGTAGAGGTGTCATAATTTATTACTGTCTCCAGCTGTTAGATAATTAGATGAATAGTTAATTTGTAATATGCAGCTAGTACCATACTTCAGGTATGGAATGGGATAAATAGGTATTTGTAGTATTTTAACTGTGAGTGAGTTAACTGTATAAATCATGATTTTTATTTGAGAAAATGAAAACTTTGTTTTTTCCTAAGAAATATTATTCAAAAAATAAGTTGTTCCCTCAGTCTGCTTAACTGTAATTGAGAATAATTTGCACCCTGTGCTGCAAAAGTTTTGGAAAGCCAATTGTGGGAAGAGTCCTTTATTACTGGGATACATCTGTTTCCACAGGTGTCCTGCGCAAATTCCTGTGAAATGTGCCGAGAAGTATTCAAGTCCAAACACGTGCGTGAGCTGCAGTGTGGGCACAGGCTTCACAAGGGGGTGAGAGTTCCCTGTGGCTGTTTGCACGCTGCGCATCCTGACTGGAGTGTTTAGAAAAGAGAAAGGGACTTTTTCCCCTAGACTTCAGCCCTTGCATTTTCCAAGCAAATTCCAAGTGTGCTCATGTGTGTGGCCGTTGTCTCCCTCCCGTAGACTGTGCTGTGGGGAGGGGGGTGGACGCCGGGCCTCTGGCGCGCTCTGCATGGTCCTCTCCGTGTCTGGTGGGGAGCACACTCGGCTCTTTCAGTCACTAAAATTCAAAGAGCGTGATTTCCTTACAAGCTCTTACACGCACTGTCAAACAGATAGATGGTGAAATAGCTTGTCGGTTTAGTGCAGTGTGTGAAGTAAGTTTAACACTTGAGAGAAGAGAAAGGAAACCTGACGGGCTGCATTGCCTGGGGGATTCTGGCTTGGGCCCCTCCGGGATGGGCGTTAGCTGTTCTGGGGTTTTGGGTGCTGTGAGCACTCGTCCTGCTCCCCAGCTGCTGGATTAGAGCCCGTCCCGTCTCTGCCCTGTGAGTGTATGAATCCCTGAGAGAAGGGGCGCACACTCTGTGTGTGCCTGCGTGCACTCAGTCATGTCTGACTCCTTGTGACCCTGTGTGCTGTAGCCCACCAGGCTCCTCTGTCTATGGAATTCTCCAGGCAAGAATACTGGAGGGGGTTGCCATGCCCTGCTCCACGGGATCTTCTCGACCCAGGGATCAAACCCGCGTCTCTTGAGTTTCCTGCATTGGCAGGCGGGTTCTTTACCACTCATGCCGCCGGAGTCCAGGCCAACTACATTCTCTCATGTGCCTGTCTTCTTCCTGGGCGGGGGTCCTGCCTGGGCTCTGAGCTTACCACACTTAGCTCCGTAGTGGCAGCAGGCCAGCCACTGTGTGTGTGCAGACTGGGGAGGGACAAGGAACAAGACCAGGAAGACAAGGGGAGTCCAAGGGCCCGGAAAGTGCCGGCCTCCAGCAGTCAGGGCAGCTGAAGCACAGACTGGACTGGAGCGGAGCAGGAAGGGGAGGCACAGTCAGGCCCCAAGGCTTCACGGTCACATCCTGAGGTGCAATTCCTTGTTCCTGGGGCTTGGTCCAGACCCCTGCCCTGAGCAGGCTCCGGTGTCGCTGGGTGTTGAGTGGCTCAAGATCCCCCTGGACGTCACGGGTGATAGCTTACAGTGAACAGGGTCACATTCATGGCCTCTGAAGGAGAGAATTTGGTTTCCAGGCCAGAGATGAGGTTTGATCACTCAGAGGTTTTGTGTAGCAGAGTTTTATTACAGTGAAAAAGGGACACAGAAAGCTTCTGACATAGACCTCAGAAGGGGGTAGAGTGCCCTCCCCATTTGTCTTAGCAAGGCCTTGTATACTTTTTCAGTTGGTTACTAACAATAGAGAGGTCTTACCTCTTCATAACTCTTAAGATAACAAGTTTAATCAGAAGGTTCTTGTTCTTAACAAGAAACACGTCTTCAAACAAGATACAGTGTTGTTACATAATCATTAGTGCAGAGTTTAAGGAAAAACAAAGGGCTTCCCTGATAGCTCAGTTGGTAAAGAATCCACCTGCAATGCAGGAGACTGTAGTTTGATTCCTGGGTCGGGAAGATCCCCTGGAGAAGGGATAGGCTACCCACTCCAGTATTCCTGGGCTTCCCTGGTGGCTCAGCTGGTAAAGAATCCTCCTGCAGTTCAGGAGACCTGGGTTCGATCCCTGGATTGGGAAGATCCCCTGGAGATGGGAAAGGCTACCCACTCCAGTAGTATGGCCTGGAGAATTCCATGGATTGTATAGACCATGGGGTCACAAAGAGTTGGACACGACAGCAACTTTCATTCTCACTTTTAAGGAAAAACATCCCCTAAGCAAGATGACTTGTTTTGTTGTGTAATCATCAGCTCTGGGCTTAAAAAACATCTTATAAGATGAAGGAATGTAAACAAACAAAAAACACTCTTCCTTTCTCCTCCTCAAGGGCCCCAGACTCCTTAACCTGCCTAAGAGAGTCACTCTCTCAGGGTGGAGTCTCCGTGTCTGCTGAGGCAAATGGCACAGGAGAGCTGAGGTCCCCAGGCTCCTAAAGGGCCAGCTGATTGTCTTCTCTCATTTCAGTGCTTCAAGCAGTGGCTGAAGAGCCAGCGCACCTGCCCAGCCTGCCTGGGTCACGACCTCCTGTCAGAGGAGTAGCTGCCCTGCTGGAGGAGGCCCGCCTGCTATTCTCGGCAGCTACAGTTCACGCTGGAGATATGCTGCTTGTTGAGTTGGAAGACTAGCAGTGTACTCCCTTTGGTATCAAAAGCAGACACCTGAAGCTTCTTTGCACTCTGTGTTGCAGTGCTAATAAATGGAACTCTTTAATACAGCTGAGAGTAAGTAATTTCCCAACTCCTGACTAGATATACAGTAATCGCCAAGTGGTGGCTGATAAAATCACGTGTAACCGCTTCCTTCTGTTGTTGGGGCTGCTGCAGAGGCGCGCTCTGAGATGGAAGGAAAAGACAGTGAGTGCCTCAAAGCAGAACTCGATTATCAGCATCCTTGGCCTGCTAAAGTGCCCCCGGGAAAAGGTTTTTGAGATCGGTATTCCTGAACTTATGCCTACATTTTTCCTCAGAGATTCTGTGTTTTAAAAAATGAGCTTAAGCAGACTACCTTTTAATAGGTTGTAATGTTAATATTGGCTGATTTCAGACCAGAAGATTCAAGTCTCCTATTCATGTGATTTTTCGTTTCATTATTTTTTCTCCCCAGTAGATTTGTAAGTGCTTGTTTTCCATCTTTCAAAGACACAATGATTTTTGAAAATCAGTTACAAAACCCTTGCTAACATCAGCCAAGACTTCTTAACCCCTGAAGTCGAGGCTCCCTCATCATCATCCCACCCCCGGGTCTGGAGCAGACTGTTTTGAATACCTTACTGTTCTCGTTAGTGACCTTTGTCTGCCTCTCTGAGTTAGACAACAGGCGTTTGGGTATCTGTCTGGCACACAGCGGCAGCTGAGGGAAACAGTCACCATCATTCCCTTTCCTTACCCCACCACCAAAAAGAGACACTTGTATAATTAGACAGTCCTGAGATGTTGCTGTTCCAGTCATTCGTGTTTGACATTGTGTAGAGTAATGCATGCACTCGTGTACTGTAGCCTGAGAACAAAACCGCAGCTGCGTTAGACAAACTGCTTCTCTTCAGTGACTTACAGACAGCAGTAGACATAGAACCGTGAATTACGGGCGCCTTCCATCTCTCTCAAACCAGAAGGATCAAAAAGTGTTTTCCCACGCGTTCTCTGTTTCCCTCAGAAGCTCAGAGCCGCAGGTTCACGCGCTGACGCAGTCGCCTCCGTCTGCTTTGCTTCTCCCTCGGTTTTGACGTCTTAGTGCATAGACGCTCATTCCATATTTTGAAGCAGGTCCCGAAAACATTGTCTGCATGTTCAGAATAACTGAGGACTTGCAGATACGAAGGTATACAGGCGCAGCGGGAAAGGAGAACAGCTGGAGAGTGAGAGGATGTGTTCGTGCATAACCTCAAACTGTTAACTTGTGAACATGCCTTCCACGTGTCCTGTGTCGAAATAAAGAGCGTTCTAAAATAATAGCTGTGTTATCCATTCTTTATCTAATTTAAAGCATTCTGCTTGAAAATTCAAGACATATATTATGCTACCAATTTAAAAGGTGATTCGTTTGGACAGAAGAGCCACTGTACGTCTGAGGAGTCTAACCAAGAGTTCAAGGACATTTTCAAAACTGGATCAAAGTATCCTTTTGCTTAATTAAGTAGAGGTTGCTAAACTCAAGTTCACAAGATTGGCTGTTGAAATCTGTGAATGGAAAGACTAGACAGAGATGATAGAGTTTACTGTTCTAGGCTAGGATGAGAGGTTTTTCAGGCGAATACGTATGAGAGTGTCGAAGTTAATCAGATTGCATTTCTCACTGTTGATCTCTGTGAGGCGCTTGCGGAGGGTTAGGGTTAGCAGACTTCTGGTTCACACCAAAATGACCTTGATACAGGGTCCTGTCCTGGACCCTGTGGCAGGGACCAGATATTCCCGGGGATGATTTAGGTTGGACCAGCTTTTAGGGACCTTTTGGTCCTTGTGGATACAGGGCTACTGAGGCTGGTGAGAAAGGGCTCCCTGATAGAGGACCTTCTAGTCTGCCAAGCACCAAGAGATGATCCAGGAGAGCCAGTGTTACCAGTCTCTGTCTTTAGTCCGATAGCGTTTAATTCAGAATAGTGTGTAACTTTGAGCAGTAACTATTCTTAAGAGCTTGGATTATTTTCCCTGCTGAAAAGTTCATGCTATACATAGGGCATAATCCAATACAAAATTGAAATGTTACCCTAGCATTGTAAAACGTTACCACCTTTTAAAAATTTTAATTGGAGGATAATTAAAATATTGTGATGGTTCTTGTTATACATTACTACATTTTTAAGGTGATTTCAAAGACTAGAAGCAGGTGGGCCAGGCGACCACAACACAAGGCAGAAGCAGTGAAATACTTTTAGGCAGCTTCCATCAGATGACACGCTCCGGAGAAACGGAGTAAAGAAAACAGGTAAGAGAGGTAATAGCAGAGGTGGAAATCCCTTTCATCGTCATGTGAAGTACTTGCTGATGCAGCTGATAAAAAGCAAAGACAGTAAAGTCCTTGTAAAGTAAAGACTGTGTAAAGTAAAAGTAAAGACGGGAAGCCTTGTCAAAATGAAGACCAAAAACATCTCCAACATAACCCTTCTTGAAAGAAACAGGAACTGCTTTTCAGGCGTTTTGACTTTAATCAAACTTAATTAATAAAGGTTAATCATCAAGCCTTATTCAAAGAATAATTTTAAAAAGAATGCATCACCGTAGCTAACCCCCTTTTCCTCTTCACCCCGACGTGATCTGCTTAGAGGGCACGCCCACCTTCGTGTAGCCACATACCTTCAGTGCTTTGCTGAGAAGGTGGGCCCACCTGGACGCCAGTGAGAACAGCTGTGTACTGAGCACCTGCTGTGTGCTAGGCCCTGGGCACAGCATCCTGATACAGCAGTGAAGGAGGGACACGGACTCCACGGAACTCGTCCTGCAGTTACAGACAGTAAACAAATTCAGACTGTAACTTGGTGCCGAGGAGGACTTTAAAGAAGCATCAAGGGAGGTATACAGATGAATAATAAAATCCCTGTAAAGCAGTTAGCACAGTACCTAGCACATGAACCTATGACAAAGGGGATCCAGTAACTATTACTCTGGTCAGGGTCTGGAAGTTGGACAAGGAGAGAGCTTGGTGGTCTTGCATAAGAAAAGTTTCATTAGATTTTGTTGTTCAGTTGCTAAGTCTTGTCTGTCTCTGCAACCCCATGGACTGCATGCAGCACACCAGGCTTCCCGGTCTGTCACTATCTCCCGGAGTTTACTCAGACTCATGTCCATTGAGTCAGTGATGCCATCCAACCATCTCATCCTCTGTCGTCCCCTTCTCCTCCTGCCCTCAATCTTTCCGAGCATCAGAGTCTTTTCCAATGAGTCGGCTCTTTGCATTAGGTGGCCAGAGTATTGGAGCTTCAGCATGTTCAGGGTTGCTTTTCATTAGATTAGGAAGCCTGGATTGTGGAACGTAGTCAAGTAGAAAAAAGGAGAAGAAATCCAATCACCTCAAAGTCATTTTGAAAAATAACAGCTTTGTTCCTGAGATCTCCCTAAGTTGACTTTGGCTACATCATGATTCCATAGTGAAGGATGATCTCACCTGTGGCTGTCCCATTACCTGGAGGAGCAGTTTTGAGGTAGCTTTTCTGTTCAGTTTGGGTTTAGGCCCAGAGCTCTGTGCCTAGCTTAGCAGGGGTCTTGTGTTGACATGGTAGAGGCCTGGGCAGGTTCATCCCACTGGAGGAGGCATGTGACCCCAGCTCCCCTGTTTGGGGGGAGGACTGTTACTGTCATCGCCCCCAGTTTACATAGTCTCTTCTGGTTGGATGGCGTCACTGACTCGATGGACGTGAGTTTGAGCAAGCTCCAGGAATTGATGATGGACCGGGAAACCTGGCGTGCTGCAGTCCAGGGGGTCACAAAGGGTTGGACACGACTGAGCAACTGAATTGATTTATCCCTTAAAGGAACAAGAATGACAAAATATTTAGCCAAAATCTAGAAATTAAACAACACTAGTAAACTACAAAATCCTAATGAGACAATCATCAATAATCAGAAAAAAAAGCTTTTGTCTACATTAAGAATACTAATTTTGGGTACACATACAGGAGAAAGTCAGCCTTAACCTCACACCATACACCGACATAGTTCCCAATGGATAGGTTCCAGTGGTCCTAAGTGTGAAAAATGAAATAGTTTTTCTACAGAAAACAAATCTTGTCCTTAGCAAAGATTTACTAGGATCTAAGTGCTAGCCATGAAGATAAAAATCTGATAATTGGGTATTGTTACAATTAATGACTCTTACCAAGTCAAGCTGTGAAGTCGAGGAAGCTTGTAATACTTCCAACAAAGGTTCCAAGATGTATAAAAAAATGTGTCATTAACGAAAAATACACAATATACTTAGAAATGCAAGATTTGAATAGGCTGTTCACAACTATCCAATGGTTAATAGGCATTTCGATAGCCAGGTGTGTTTCTGTCATCAAATACAAATTAAAACCAGTAACATCCTGCAGATACCCACCAGGATGGCTGAAAGTAAAAAAGACAACTAATCCTGTAGTGCCCAAGGACCACAGTCCCCAGGCACACACTTAGAAACACGTGCCACGGTGCAAGTGCTTCATACTTGGCTTCACGCACAATAGCCTCAAACTGGAAACCACCCAAGCATCCCTCGATGTAAAATGCACAGGCCGTGGCCTCTTCACACAGTGGAATGATTGTCAGCAACGAGATGAAGGGACTGCTGCCTCACACAGCTACACAGAGGGTTCTCACAGACGAACTGAGCCAAAGCAGCCCAACAAAATGGAGCTCCACTTAACGTGACTTCAGAGAACTGGAAGCTGGTGGCAGAGGGCAGTTAGCTGTGAGGCGATGCTGCTGACAGGGAAAGGCTGGAAGGGCGCTCTCATCTTCGGCTGAGCCGTGCTTACGTAAATTCGTGGAGCTGTATGTTAAAAGAATGCACTTTCCTGTCGTCGTTTTCCATAAAACTAAACCTTTCAAAACACAAGAACAAGACGATACGCCTGGCCCCTGGAGGCAGTGATAACTGTCGGCCCTGCGGTGCTCCTGGGGAAGTTGGCCTCCCCCTTCCCACACACAGCGGCCCCTCACAGCTATGAGACTCCATTCCTGCTGAGGCCTGGAGCGACCTGAAGGCCCCACTGTGGGGCACGTGCCCCCTCCTGGGGTTGCTGGTTCCCGCAGCCTGCCAGTGGGCACCTCGGCATGCCAGTGGGCCTTTGGGAAGTCACTCTGGAAGGTAGGCAGGAGTGAGCCTGATGCCAACTGGTTATTGCTGCTGAGTCAAGAGGAAGAAAGCTGGACCACACCTTACTAGGAAGGTAATGCCAGCCGTCTTGGCGTTGCCTGGTACCAGCCGGGAGGACCATCCTTGGCATGGGTGAGGTCTGAGGTACTGGAGTCTGCCCCAACTGGCCCCAGTAACAGGAGCCAGTTGTTTGCTTTTCAGCACTTCTGTGAGCTGGCTGTTAAACACAACTACTATTAAGAGTTAAATTACATAAGCTTACAGTGAAATTACATATATATATTTAAAGGCAATTACTTCCTAATTACTGCAGTTTATTACTTACGCTTTGCCAGTTACTGATATATCCAGTGTCTATACCCAACCCTGTCCTGTTGTGTCACATAGATACCTTAAGATTTACATAGGTGTCACATAGGTGGCTTGAATCGGCTATTGGCGGGAGTATTTACACCACAGAAATCGGCAAATGCTACATATAACTCCTTCCCCCTCCCCAAAGCATCTGTGAAGGAGGAGTCTTGTGTAGGAGAAGCAGCCTGCCTAGTGAACGCTTCTCATGTCACAGTTGCCATGGTGATCAGGGGACTTTGACACGTAGCCCTTTTGAAATGCTTTAGGCTGAAAGAGCTTCTCCCCTCAGCTGTGTTGGCTGGGGGTCCTCACTCTCAGTCCTGTGGGTGTGTGCTGCCCCTGCCCACACAGACCCATCCCGGGTGGTCTCCCCTTTGGCTGTCATCCAGGAGAGAAGACTCAGGTCACTGTGGAGCCCGGGCCTGCAGGGGCAGAGGCCCTGAGTCCACCTCCCCCGCAGCAGCTTTGCTTCCCCATCCCTCGGCCCTGCCGCAGCTCCCCTGCTGAAACCTAGAAGACCCCTTCTTACTCTGGTGGGGGCCCTGCCTTGGGAGCGTGCAGGTGAATGCAAGAGCAGGTGTAGCAGACGGGAAACAACCATGAGGACAGTCCAAGCTAGAGGCCACAGACACATCCTCTGTCCTTGAAGTTGGGCCAGCCCTCAGCCTGGCCACGGGAGCCTTCACAGTTGAGCAGTTGGTGTTGATGACCCGGGCCTCTGCAGCAGGATATTTCAAAGAGAAAGTCTTCCTCTTCGTAACATGTATTTTTGTGTCAAACAAGTGTCATGGTTTTTGGCAAATACCTTGGGATTTGAGTGAATAAATACCATTCTGTTTTCAAACTTTTCTCTCTCCATTTTTCAGAAGTTAGGTGCAAAGGCATTCTGCCTAATCTTTTGAGCCCTCTGGTTCAATTTATGTTATTTGGTGTGATAGAAAGGTCTAAATTTAGATCTCCCTCCTCCCCATTCCAAGAAACCTGCACCAGCTCCAAGCTGTGCTGTCCCGAAGTGCCACCCGTCCCAGTGGGTTGAGCCAGCAGCCTCTGAGAAAAGGAAGCGCCTGAACAGATCAACATGGTGCTCAGACGCTGGTGGCTGCCCCAGCGCCCGCGGGACTCTGGCTTTTATCGGGGCCTCACTGGAGGCCACGTTGCTTCTGCTTCCGGTTTCAAAACTACCACAACCTCCAGATTGGCCAGACCTTTGAAAGCTGAAGCCTAGCAATTGTTACTGCCCTTCTCTGTAAGAGACGGAGGTGTCCATCAAACTCTGGGTCCTGGGCCTGGAAGAGACGGCTGAGCCTGCGTCTCCTTGTCCCCACTGTGAGTGGCGCTAGTGGTAAAGATCCCGCCTGGCGATGCAGGAGATGTAAGAGACGTGGGTTCGATCCCTACATCAGGAAGATCCAGGGGCCTGGAAGAGGAGATGGCAACTGACTCCTGTATTCTTGTCGGGAAAATCCCATGGACAGGGGAGCCCGGCAGCTACAGTCCGTGGGGGTCTCAGAGTCGGACACAACCAAAGCATAGCATGCCTGGGGTACAGGGGTCCCGCACCCCTTCCCTTCTCCTGTGGCACCTCTATGCATCCCCACCGGGCACCCTGGGGGTGAGCCACGTGGCCCTGACGGTCACTGGTCAGATTTCTGGTCTCGCACACGCAGGCTCTCTCCTAGTGCTGGAGAGGCGAGAGGACAGAGGCACCCAGAGGCCAGCCTCATCCTCTTCAGGGGAGCCCGGGTCAGCCACGCCAGGTACCTGGTGTGCCTCTGGGGGTCTGGAGGAAAGGCAGCCCCAAGAGGCTGAGGCAGTGTTTGGGAGGGGAGGGTCACGTCCACCTGAGCCCTGAAGGAGCCGGTGGGACCTGGGGCGGAAAGAAGGGCAGGGGTCCAGGCTGACGGAAGTCACAGGCCGAGCCCGCTGGGACAGACCTGCTGCTGTCCTAAGGGGAGGGGAGAGATGCCGGTGCGGGGGCCTGAGACCAGACCGTGGGGAGCATTTTCAGCCTGCGGGTGACACCCCTCGTTAAGTGTCAGTTGTACCTGTGGACTTTTAAGAGTCGCAGAGAACGGGCCCCAGGCCAGGCAGGGGGCAACTTCTGATAGAATTACAGCCGCATCCAGCAGCCTACTTGCCAAACCTTTGCTTCCACCCTTGACCCCCCAGGGCCCACTCCCACCCCATACAGTCGCTGGAAATTCTGGACCCAGTCCAGCCCACAGACCTACACTCAGTGGATCTGCCTTGCAGGACTCCAGGCCCCCACATCCAGGTCCACACCCTCCCCAACTGCTGCCTCCACCCAGGGTCATCAGCCTTGTTCTCACCTCATCTCCCGCAGAGGGACCTGGGTCGCCCCCACCAGCCCCCTCCTGGGCCCCCACCACCGGCTGACACCCAGACCCCGCTTCTTTCCTGCCCCACTGTCTGCTGCCCTTCAGTGGTGTGGCTGGCAGATTATTATCCTCTTGGAGCTTTCGCTTCCATGTTCCTATGAGGATTAAATGAGGGTGATTGCACATAGTAGCTGCTCAATAAACACTTAAAATACCATGCCCACTCAGTATCAGAGCCACCCCCGCAAACCGGCCACAGTGGTCTCTGAATTGGGTGCCTCCCACCTTCCTCACCTTCCCCGGACAGCCCTCAGTGTCGCCCAATGCTTTTTATGAACGACCATTTCTGGAGTGTAGTAGTCTTCTGGCTACTGCTCTGAGTGATCACAGAT
>NW_020867254.1:0-19036 GCF_003369695.1 Bos indicus x Bos taurus | reverse complement strand
CACTAATGATCTTGACCAGTTCCTTAAACATCTGGGCTTCAAGTTCTTTATCTGTAAAATAGGAGGCGCCAGGGTCATGAAACCTGCACAGTATGGGAAGGAAGAGGAAATCCACTTACAACAGGTGGCCACTTGCTGTGCACTGCACGGTGGTTTACAGTTGACAGGTGTTACCTCTCTGCAGTGGTTCCACACTTGTGACCAGGGACCTGTTGGGAGTGTTTTAATTATTAATTATTTTCTTAAATTGGAGGATATTTGCTTTATGATGTTGTGTTGGTTTCTGCCATACACAAACAAAGCAACTGACAAAGGATTGATCTCCAAAATATACTTGCAGCTCAACATCAGAAAAATAACCCAATCACAAACGGACAGAAGACCTAAACAGACATTTCTCCAAAGAAGATATGCAGATGGCCAACAGACACGTGAAGAGATGCTCAACATCGCTCATTATTAGAGGAACACAAATTGAATCTACAGTGAGGTATCACACCTATCAGAATGGGCATCATCAAAAAACAATCAACAAATAATAAAACGCTAGAGAGAATATGGGGAGAAGGCAATGGCACCCCACTCCAGTACTCTTGCACTGGAAAATCCCATGGATGGAGGAGCTGGTGGGCTGCAGTCCATGGGGTCGCTAAGAGTCAGAGACGACTGAGCAAACTTCACTTTCCACTTTTCACTTTCATGGCATTGGAGAAGGAATGGCAACCCACTCCAGTGTTCTTGCCTGAAGAATCCCAGGGATGGGGGAGCCTGGTAGAGACTGCCGTCTATGGGGTCGCACAGAGTGGACACAACTGAAGTGACTTAGCAGCAGCGCAGCAGAGAGAATATGGAGGAAAAGGATCTGTTTTAATCTCAGGACTTACCTATGTGCTCAGAGGCCCTCGGACTCTCCCCCTTTGCCCTTGCCTTCCCCCTCCTCCCCCTCCTCTGCCCCTCGTCCCCCTCTTCCCCCCTTCTTCCCTCCTCCCACTTCCTCCTCCCCCTCCTCCCTCCCCCTCCTCCCTTCCTATTTCCCCCTCACTCTCATCCTCTCCCTTTTTCTCTTTACCTAACTATCTGGGGATCTATTCTTTTGGCACAATTTTCACTGTCTCAATTTGGCCATTTACAAATTATAAATGAAACAAAAACCTACAACTTCGAGTGCTGTTCTTAGAATTTTAGGAAAGAGTTGTTTTTAAGTGTAAGAGACTATATTATCCAATTTCATTTTTTCCCCTGGGTTTAGGGGCCAGTTAAGAACATGGGAATAGTGAAAACCTGTGCTGAGCTTCACACAATGTGGTCACTGTAATAGCTACTAACCTTGTGTGTCTGCCACATTCTTGGGACTTTCATGATTTGTACCCTGCTCCTCTCATCCTAGTAATGCTGTGTGGCCAAATATAAGATCTCTAGGCCTAGAGAGAGCAAGTAACTCACTAAAAACCCTGTAATTAAGAAGTAGCAGAGTTGGACTGTGAAGAAAGCTGAGCACCGAAGAATTGATGCTTTTGAACTGTGGTGATGGAGAAGACTCTTGAGAGTCCCTTAGACTGCAAGGAGATCCAACCAGTCCATTCTGAAGGAGATCGGCCCTGGGTGTTCATTGGAAGGACTGATACTGAAGCTGAAACTCCAATACTTTGGCCACCTCATGTGAAGAGCTGACTCATTGGAAAAGACCCTGATGCTGGGAAAGATTGAAGGCAGGAGGAGAAGGGGATGACAGAGGATGAGATGGCCGACTCGATGGACATGAGTCTGGGTGAACTCCGGGAGTTGGTGATGGACAGGGAGGCCTGGAGTGCTGCGGTCCATGGGATCGCAAGAGTCAGACACGACTGAGCGACTGAACTGCACTGAGCTGAACTGAGACTTCACTTGGTATGATCCTCTCAAGGTCCATCTGTGTGCCTGCAGATGGCTTTATTTCATGCTTTTTCATGGCTGAGCAATATTTCACTGTGTATCTGTGTGTATTGAATCTTCTTCATTCCTCTGTCAGAGAAAGACTAATATCCTATGATATCACTTATGTGTGGAATCTAATTTAAAGTGACACCAATGAGCTTACTTATAGGACAGAAACAGACTCACAGATCTCAAAATCAAACTTATGGTTACCAAAGCAGACATGTTAGGGGAAGGGATAAATTAGTAATTAAGATCAGCATATACACACTACTCTATATAAAAGAATAAACAAGAACCTACCGTACAGCACAGGGAACTCTATTTAGCATTCTGTAATAACCTATATGGGAAAATCTGAAAAAGAATGGATATGTACATATGTGTGTGTGTGTGTAACTGATTTGCTTTGCCGTACCCCTGAAGCTAACAGAATATTGCAAATCAACTATACTTCAGTTTTAACATAAAAGAAATAGCAGAGCTGGCGTTTGGGCTAGGTTTTCAGAGGTCAAGGCTGCTCCCTGCAAATAGAAGGCATTAGGAATGGCACCCTCTGTCTGTGACTCCACAGCTGCTCTGGGGCCTCCTGCTTCCCCGCTTTCCCGTATGTCTTGGATCTATTTCTACTTTGCCTCTCCTTTGTCTTTTAGCTTCTACCTTGGCCTCACCTGCACTGCCCTGTAAGCTGAAAATCCTGCTGTGCCCTGATGGTTGAAAATCTGAAAGCATCCTTTGCCTTGCCCAGGACAGAAGGAAATGACAGGAAGAAAACACTTCACTGACTGGGGTGAGATGAGATGGTGTTTGAGCTGGTCCATTCAAATCACTGAGCGTCTGGCCCCAGGAGAAGAGACCTGGAGGAGAACAGATAGAACTGCGGCTCTGTTTTGCATCTCAGAAATAGTTTTTCCAGAGGGACCACATCCTAATTCTGTTTTATCAGAGCCAGTCCTTCCTGATGGGTTGTTGTTAAGTAATGAGGTCAAGTAAGATCCTCTGTTGAGGACCCACCCAAACTTGAACAGGGTCTGGGCTCAGAGTTCTTTGGGAGAAGGATTATGAGAACCTTCCGATGGAGAAGTGTGAATTACAAGCTTGATTTTGGCTCTGCTGTGACTACATACATTGTTATAGCCAAACACTCCAGGAAACCAGCTCACTCAGGACAGCGTGGATTGTGGAGGGCTATTACATCAGCAGGACCGAGGCAGGGTCTCCCCTTTCGCCAGGGACCCCGATAGACATTTGTGAAAATCTTATATACCTTAAGTGTACTGCTCAAGCCCACATCCCCAAATTCCTTAAACCTGGCCTGGAAAGTGTTGAAGGGAGATACAATCAGGTCACAGCCATGATTCATAATCAGAAGGGTCCGCTGGTTACACGTTGCAACCTACACCAGTGGTGCCATACAGATTACAAAGGAGATTGACTACACAGGGGATTCTTACGTTCTTTCTGGCGAAGGGAACTCTTGGTGTGGAATCTGGTGTCTCTCAGTCTGGGAGGCCCGTTTGGCTGTCGGCATGTAATCTCCATGGCTCCCAGGCACATACTCCAAAACTCACTGGGAATGTAAGATGGAGTTTCCCTCTTTTTCAAGATGGAGTTAGCTCGGCCAGCTCCCTTCCTCCTTCAACATGACCAGATACATTGTCAAGGGATTTGCAAGTGGGAAACAGTGGAGATGCAGAAGACCATTTCCTAGAGAACAGACAGAAGATAGTAAAGACACTAAAGGCAGATGGAAAGGGAATAGAAAAGACTGTCACAGATACAGTGGTCTCAGAAGAAGAGCAGAAATAGTCACCTTTATTCATCTGTAAGCCAGGCTGGGAGCCAGATGGTCGGATCCACCCTGCAGACCCCCCTCCTCTCCCCACATCACACTTCTAGCCTACAGGTGACCTGCATCCCATCCTTGATAACAGAACAAGGACAAAGAGCTGGGACAGCCTCTGGAGCCCGCATGGCCCGGGCGCCTGACCCGGGCAGGCTGCTCGTGTGCCGACTCCCAGCCTTCTGGCTTTCTTGTTTTTTTTTCCTCCTGGGCCATCTGTTTCTCACCTGCCTGAAGGCTGCAGCCTGGTTTCCATCTGGTCAGCTTGCCAACAACATGGGAAGCGGAATATGACACATGGCGATCCGTGGAAAGACAGGAACCAACAAGGTTTCAAAGTTGATCATCCGCAGATTTACTGGCAATTAGAAAATTTGGCTCCTTTTAATTTATTTTCATCTGCTTGCCAAAAGTGATCGATTGTATTAAAGCAGTGAATTCCTTACATGTTTTGCTTGCCAAGTCAGCTGGAGTCCAGATGGTGATGTTGACCTTGTGAGAGGAACACATTCTTCCCAGGAATTGTATATTCAAGGAAGAGTCAAACCTCTTGCCCACTCATTGGGAGACTTGGATTTTTATTTTTTTTCTTTTGAAAAAATCACAGACATGTCACACACGGCCAACTTAAAAACAATCATGACCTAAAAGTTGAGAGTTATGTTTTACTCGGTGGGAATTTTTAGGACTTCAAGCCTGGGAGACAGCATCTAAAGTAACCCTGAGAGAATTGCTCTGAGGAGCTGGAGGCGGGGGAGGAGTTGTGTTATACAGAGGTTTACAGCAACAGGCAGGTGTGTAACTGGGAAGGTTCATCTTGAAGTTATGCCAGATCTGCTTCTGTGACTTTAACCCGCATCTGGCCGCTTTTGTTACTGTTGTTACTGTTCGGTCGCTCAGTCATGTCCAGCTCTTTGTTAACCCCAAGGACTGCAGCATGCCAGGCCTCCCTGTCCATCACCAACTCCCAGAGTCCACCCAAACCCATGTCCACTGAGTTGGTGATGCCATCCAACCCTCTCATCCTCTGTCGTCCCCTTCTCCTCCTGCCTTCAATCTTTCCCAGCCTCAGGGTCTTTTCCAATGAGTCAGTTCTTCGCATCAGGTGGCCAAAGTATTGGAGCTTCAGCTTCAGCATCAGTCCTTCCAATGAATATTCAGGACTGATTTCCTTTAGGTTGGACTGGTTGGATCTCCTCGCAGTCCAAGGGACTCTCAAGAGTCTTCTCCAGCACTCAGTTCAAAAGCATCAATTCTTCAGCGCTCAGCCTTCTTTATAGTCCAACTCTCACATCCATACATGACCACTGGAAAAACCATAGCCTTGACTAGATGGACCTTTGTTGGCAAAGTAATGTCTCTGCTTTTCAATAAAATAAAGTCCTGTTGTCATCATTAGAGAGTTGAGATCTTGTACCCTCTGACAGAGAGTCTTCACAGAAGGAGAGCAGTCCCTTACACTTGCGTCAGCTCCCTTCCCTGAAGGCACGGCAGCCACACGGCAGCTTTCTGCCCTTGAGGTGCTCACTGAAGGGGCCATTACCTCAGCACCCAGGGGACCCCTGGCATCTCATAGAGGCCAGGACTCCGTGAACCTCTGGAAGCCCTGACAGGTGTGTGGAGACTTTCCCTGCTCCTCGGGTCCACTGAATACTGAGTGTGTCCTTTGCCAAATCATGAGAGGGAAAGAAGAAGAAAACTGTGATCCTGAAACTGAACTTTGGACCACTAGGATTTTCCAGTTTTCCGAAAAAAATGAAGTGGCAGAACCAGCCAGTGGCCGAGGATGGTTTCTTTCTCTGCTGGATGCTGTTAGGCACTATTAGGTACCAGAGGAGGGTCCTGGAGACCCTTTCCCAGCAGGGGTTGGGCGTTCTGGGTAAAGATAGACCCTGGAAGGAACCTCATGCCAATTATTATGAAAAATGACGAAGGGATTAAAATAAATCTAACCGTCTCTTTGCCAAGCAAGTACACATCTATCTGTTAGGCACCTTCTTATGATGGAAATGCCTTGTGTTTTTATCAATCAGATTCTAATTCAAGGAAGATGTCATTTCACGTGAACTCTATCATATCACAGACTCCAGGGGTTTCTGGCTAAGAATCAAAATATGCACCCAGATTTCTTCGTTCTCGTGTTCTTTTTCTTGGTGGCTCAAGGATACAGAACACACTTCCTTACACCTCCACTCTGTGTCTTTGCAGATTTGGAATAACGAGAGTTGGACTCTTGCTTTTTTCTAGGTTCTGTAGCAAATGCTTAATACATTTTTTTTTTTTTTTGACCATACTGTGCAGCATCTGAGATCTTAGATCCCAAACCAGGGGTTGAACCAGTGCCCCCTGCAGAGGAAGTGCAGAGTCCTAACCACTGGACAACCTGGGAAGTCCCTGATTAATGCATCTTAACTCACATGGTTCTCAGAGCAAAGATGCCATATTGGTGCTGATGTTGTTATTCCCATTTTACAGATTAGTATGCTGAGGCTCAGAGAGGTCAGTTTCCCTGAGGTCACAGGCTACTATGTGAGGATTCAGGGTTTGAACCAAGGCCATCTAGCTCCAGGGTCTGTGACCCTAAACATGTTGCTGTGCCCTCCTTGAGATGGTAGGCAAGGCTTCTCACCTGTGCATGGTTTTGTACTGAGCGGGTGTCAGTTAGCTCTATCTAAAGATGCATTTTGTTGTCACACCTGGACAGGAGTTATTGGCTTCTAAAGAGTAGTGATCAGAGATGCTGCTCAGCACCCTACAATGCGCATCACAGCCCCACGTCAAAGAATCACCTGCCCCAAAGTGTCAGTGTTCCTGAGGTTTTGATGATGAGAACCTTGATGACGAGAAAACACGGGACCCATGCATGGGCATAAGAGACACGTAGATAGTAAAAGCTATCCATTGTCTGTCTCTGTCCGTTGGCTGTCTCTCATCCATCTGTCTATCTACATCCTCCCTCTGCTCTCAGACCACAGCTGAAAGGGCTAGTCTTTTGAAAGGCCCTTTAAAGTATTCATTATTTTGGAAGCCTTTACTTTGTATGAAAGAGTTAGAGAGCCAAGTGAGTTTCAAGTTATTGTTCCTTGAAAATACAGTATGTACACACACACACGTGTTTGGCTCCGTTTCAGTTCCTGTGGACTTTCCCTTTGGCTATGGAAAGTCCACATCTTTCCCTAAGATATTGTACCTGGGACTGTGTCCCCAGCCAACCTTTGAGAAGAAAAGTCCTGGGTCAGGACAGGCCATCTGGGGACTATGTTCCCACAGTTATTCCAACTACATCCACCTTACACTCCACATCGCATGAGCAGCCCATTGGTACATATGCATATTGCTGTTGCTGTTGCTAAGTCGCTTCAGTCGTGTCCGACTCTGTGTGACCCCATAGACGGCAGCCCACCAGGCTTCCCCGTCCCTGGGATTCTCCAGGCAAGAACACTGGAGTGGGTTGCCATTTCCTTCTCCAATGCATGAAGGTGAAAAGTGAAAGTGAAGTCACTCGGTCCTGTCCGACTCCAGCGACCCCATGGACTGCAGCCCACCAGGCTCCTCCATCCATGGGATTCTCCAGGCAAGAGTACTGGAGTGGGGTGCCATTGCCTTCTCCGACGTATGCATATTAGTATTATATTATTACACTTTACGTATCACACTAACACATGCTACATATTCAGCATTTACATGCTGCACAGTATATTAATGTGCAATGCATAGCACACTAGTACATACTACATGTTACATTAATACACATCACATGTTTCACTGGTAACCTATTATATATCACAGGATTAATACATTCCACATTACATGAAAGCACATTGTGCATTGCATTAATAACACACTGAACGTTATGCTAAAACCCAGTGGCTCAGTGGTAAAGAAGCCACCTGCAATGCAGCAGACACTGCAGGAGTCAAGAGTTCAATCCCTGGGTTGGGAAGATCCCCTGGAGAAGAAAATGGCAATGTACTCCAGTACTCTTGCCTGGAAAAATCTCATGGGCAGAAGAGCGTGGCGGACTACAGCCCATGGGGGTCACAAACAGTGGGACATGACTTAGTGACTCAGCAACACCATCCCGTATCGCATTCCTCAATGATGCATATTGCATATTACATTATTGACACCTTCTGTATTAACACTCTCCATACTACATTAAAACATATTTCATATTGTATTAATATGTCCCCCTTGATCCCTGGCTAAAGGAGGTGTTAGTTGTTCAGTCGTGTCTGACTCTTTGTGGCCCCATGGACTGTAGCCCGCCAGGCTCCTCTGTCCATGGGATGCTCCAGGCAAGAATACTGGGGTGGGTTGCCATTTCCTTCTCCAGGGGATTTTTCCTGATCCAAGGATCGAAGCTGCATCTCCTGCATTGGCAGGAGGGCTCTTTACCACTAGCATCACCTGGGAAACCTGGGCTAGAGGAAGGTCCATCCTTTTTGAAATCCACAACTCTGGTATTTCTGGTCAGCTCCAGTTCTGGTTGTCACGCAGCTGGTGTAGATGGATCTGGTTGCTCGGAGCCGACAGCTCACAAAGAGCAGCTCCCCCGGGTGGTCTGGCTCTCACAGTCTGAGAGTGCACAGCTCTCCCCCCTCCACGCTGTCTCCACCCGACACATGCCCTGTGTTGTGTCTGCCCAGCGGGACCTGTCCTTTGCATTCTCTCCCCCCAGCTGCTCTCCTGGAGTTCACACCCTTGGCTCACACCCTTGGAGACAGGAGGATGGGTATCAGTCCCGCCCCCACCCCTAGGGCTGGCCCAGGTACCCCACGGGGCTCACCACAGCCTAGCAGGCACCACCAAGGGAGCCCATGTGATGAAAATGACAAAGTCTCTCTCTGAGAGAGCTTAGGATCTAGCTGCAGAGGGAGTTAGAGGTAAGTCTTTAATAAAAAATACCCATTAATTAATTATAACTGAGGACAGTGCTGCGTTAGATCTGGCTGGGAAAAACCATCGTTGGTTCCAGGTCTGGTTCCAGCATCACTTGGTGCTGGGTTTCGGGAAGCTTGCCCGGCTCCTCCCTCCCTCTTGGATCATTCTGTCTCACACCCTCTCTCTGCTCCCCTTTGTCCCTCCTGCAGTGGGCTGCTGTGGGTGCTGTCCAGGCCTCAGATGGGTGAATCTGAAAAGTAAAAGATGCTTAAAGCCTTTCACTTCATAGAGCCTCCTTGGCCCCTGAAAGCAAATATATAAGTGGGCATGTGGGAGGGGGCACTTGCTTTACAGCCATGCAGTCATATGTCCTACTTGGGTAGAGATCACCCAAGCATCTATTGAAGGCCTCCTCTTGCTAGACAGAAGACTGCAAGCACTGGTTTTTGCTGCTCCCCTGAAGTCCCCACCAAGATCTCAAAGTTTAGCAAAATTCAAGCGTGGTCCCTGCAGTGCAATGAGACTGAGACACGAGGGAAGGGGGCAGGGAACAACCCTTAAAAGAATGAGAGAGCCCCAGAACCGACAGAAGCTGATTAGACCCGACTAGGTCCAAGATCGCGGAGGAGCTGACTTACACTAGACCCTGAGCCTTAGTATACATGCATCTTAACGCATCAGCAAGTTAAGGACACGCCCACAGGGGCCCTGACAGTTCTAAGCGAGGGAAAGTGGCTCAGTCACATCCGACTCTTTGCAACCCCATGGACTATACAGTTCATGGAATTCTCCAGGCCAGAATACTGGAGTGGGTAGTCTATCCCTTTTCCAGGAGATCTTCCTGATCCACGAATCGAACCAGGGTCTCCTGCATTGCAGGCGGATTCTTTACTAACTGAGCTATCAGGGAAGCCCAAGGCTGTTCTAAGACTGACCATAAAGGTCAAAAAGTGGGTGTGGCTGAATTCCTGGAAATCCCCACCCTTTCCCCCAAATAACAGGAATTCTCCTCCCACTCATTAGCCTATGAAATTACCCACCTCTATAAAAACCGACACCACCATAGCCTGCAGCCGCTCTTACCTTTTGAGATGGCCCACACTCCGTCTGTGGAGTGTGTTTCTCTCTAAATAAACCTATTTCTTACCTATCACTTTGTGTCTCAACTGAATTCTTTCTGCAATGAGACATCAAGAACCTCAGCTTCGGGACTTCCCTAATGACCCAGTGATTAAGACTTTGCTTTCCATTGCAGGAAGTGTGGGTTCAACCCGTTGTCCAGGTGCTAAGATCCCACCTGCCTAGTGTCCAGAAATCCAAAACATGAAACAGAAGCAATATTGTAACAAATTCAATAAAGATTTTTAAAAAAATGAACCTGAGCTTCATTAAATTCTGAAACCAGGCGTGATCTCTGTCAAAAGGTCCAGGTTCAAGTCTCAGTTTGGGCTTTGGCTGAGCTCTAGGCGCTAGTAAAGTCATGCTCAAAATTCTCCAAGCCAGGCTTCAGCAGTATGTGAACCGTGAACTTCCAGATGTTCAAGCTGGTTTTAGAAAAGGCAGAGGAACCAGAGATCAAATTGCTAACATCTGCTGGATCATGGAAAAAGCAAGAGAGTTCCAGAAAAACATCTATTTCTGCTTTATTGACTATGCCAAAGCCTTTGACTGTGTGGATCACAATAAACTGTGGAAAATTCTTCAAGAGATGGGAATACCAGACCACCTGACCTGCCTCTTGAGAAACCTATATGCAGGTCAGGAAGCAACAGTTAGAACTGGACATGGAATAACAGACTGGTTCCAAATAGGAAAAGGAGTCAAGGCTGTATATTGTCACCCAGCTTATTTAACTTATATGCAGAGTACATCATGAGAAATGCTGGGCTGGAAGAAGCACAAGCAGGAATGAAGATTGCTGGGAGAAATATCAATAACCTCAGATAAGCAGATGACACCACCCTTATGGCAGAAAGTGAAGAGGAACTAAAAAGCCTCTTGATGAGAGTGAAAAAGTTGGCTTAAAGCTCAACATTCAGAAAACGAAGATCATGGCATCTGGTCCCATCACTTCATGGCAAATAGATGGGGAAACAGTGGAAACAGTGTCAGACTTTATTTTTTGGGGCTCCCAAATCACTGCAGATGGTGATTGCAGACATGAAATTAAAAGACGCTTACTCCTTGGAAGAAAAGTTATGACCAACATGGACAGCATATTAAAAAGCAGAGACATTACTTTGGCAACAAAGGTTCGTCTAGTCAAGGCTATGGTTTTTCCTGTGGTCATGTATGGATGTGAGAGTTGGACTGTGAAGAAAGCTGAGTGCCGAAGAAGTGATGCTTTTGAACTGTGGTGTTGGAGAAGACTCTTGAGGGTCCCTTGAACTGCAAGGAGATCCAACCAGTCCATTCTGAAGGAGATTGGTCCTGGGTGTTCTTTGGAAGAAATGATGCTAAAGCTGAAACTCCAATACTTTGGCCACCTCATGCAAAGAGTTGACTCATTGGAAAAGACCCTGATGCTGGGAAAGATTGAAGGCAGGAGGAGAAGAGGACGACAGATGATGAGATGGCTGGATGGCATCACTGACTTGATGGACGTGAGTTTGAGTGAACTCCGGGAGTTTGTGATGGACGGGGAGGCCTGGCGTGCTGCAATTCATGGAGTCACAAAGAGTCGGACGTGACTGAACTGACTGAACTGAGTCGTGGCACATGGCTTCAACTCCCCATGTGAGTTACACAGTTTTAATATTAATGATACAATCGTATTGATGATGTGAGGATAATTCACGCTGCCATGCAGTAAATCTACTACGGCTCTAAAAATCAAATCTGCAAGGCATGATGTACAACTTACCCCTAGTATTCCCACAAACACTGCAAAGATCTCTCAGGATTCTTCCCCCTGCCTTCCTCGAGCCCCTCATGCCTTTCTGTACTTCATGTGACATCTTGGCCATCGTACTCCGAACTGTGATGTCAACCCTGGGGTAGCCTGCAGCACCTGTTGGGTGTGTGGCCCACTCTGGCTGTGACCTGTGGGTCAGCACTGGGCCGGGAACCAGGGGCAGAGGGCCCAGTGCCACAACTGACGTCCCCGATGTGCACCCTCCAAGATGCACAAGTACACCTCCCAGCTGCTGAATTCTAGAGATGTTAAGTGTAGGATCATATAACTCATCCTCCAAACTGGGGAAACTTTGAGAGCAAAAGGGACATCATTAATAGTTGTGCCAGGACAGCGGACGGAAGTGACATCCATCAGCCTCCCCATTGCACAACCTGCTGTCACCTCCCACCAGCAGAGGAGGCTGTGAGACCAGAGATGTAAAAGGAAGGGTCAGGCACTGAACATTTCTCAGGGAAACTGGTCGATCTGAGTTTTATGTGGATAAAACCAAGGAAAGCTATGACCAATCTAGACAGCATATTAAAAAGCACAGACATTACTTTGCCTAAAAGGTCTGTCTAGTCAAGGCTATGGTTTTTCCAGTAGTCATGTATGGATGTGAGAGTTGGACTATAAAGAAAGCTGTGCACCAAAGAATTGATGCTTTTGAACTGTGGTGTTGGAGAAGACTTGAGAGTCCCTTGGACTGCAAGAAGATCCAACCAGTCCATCCTAAAGGAGATCAGTCCTGAGTGTTCATTGGAGGGACTGATGCTGAAGCTGAAACTTCAATACTTTTGTCACCTGATATGAAGAGCCGATTCATTTGAAAAGACCCTGATGCTGGGAGAGATTGAAGGCGAGAGAAGAAGGGGACGACAGAGGATGAGATGGTTGGATGGCATCACTGACTCAATGGACGTGAGTTTTTGCAAGCTCTGGGAGTTGGTGATGGACAGGGAGGCCTGGTGTGCTGTGATCCATGGGGTCAAGAAGAATCGGACACGACTGAGCGACTGAACTGAACTGAAAACCAAGGAAGACCCTGTGGGGCTCTTGGGTAGGGAAGCACTTTTTATCCCCCGTTTCTTATAGCAAGACTCCAGCCTCTATGACCCTCCATGAGTTGCAAAGGGCCGATTGGAACTGTTGCTAATTGGGGGAGGAGCAGCCAAGAAGCCACCTGAGGCAAGACTGAAGGGGCCAGAGAAGCTCATCAGGGTCATGAGCAAGCACCTGAGACCCTGAACAGACCCTAACACTGTCAGCAACCCCAGCCTTAAAGGTGGATGTGTTAGTCGCTCAGTTGTGTCCAACTCTTTGCAATCCCCTGTACTGTAGTCTACCAGGCTCCTCTGTCCATGGGATTCTCCAGGCAAGAAAACTGGAGTGGGATGCCAGGCCCTCCTCCAGGGGATCTTACCAACTCAGGGATCAAACCCAGATCTCCTGTATTTCAGGCAGAGTCTTTATCATCTGAACCATCAGGAAAGCCCCCCAACCTTGAAAAGAAAAGTGAAAGTGAAGTCATTCAGTCGTGTCCGACTCTTTGTGACCCCATGGACTGTAGCCCACCAGGTTTCTCTGTCCATGGGATTCTCCAGGCAAGAATACTGGAGTGGGTTGCCATTTCCTTAGACGCTTTAACCTCTGAGCCACCAACCATTGCTCTAAAACACCTCATCAAATCCTCCTGGGTTGAGACACACAGATTTGGGGGGAAGGAGCCCCTGTATCCCATTTTGCCTCGCAAAGCAATAGAGCTCTTCTTTTCTACTTCACCCAAAACTCTGTTTCTGAGAGGCAACTCAGCACAGGTGTACAGAGGCTGAGATTTTGGCATCACAATGGGGAGGGTGGAATCTGTTCCCAGCAGTCCTGGTAGCACCTCTGCCAGGTAGACTGTGACGGAGAAGGGAAAAGAGTGTATGCCCACCCCAACTGCACTGCCCAGCCACTGGGGTTACCCCAGGGCCACGTTTCTTCTCACCAGGAAGTGGGCAGGACACATGACTGGTCCTCGCAGCCTCATTTCTGTGCTGTCCAGGGTTTTGCTGGCCTGGGAGTGAAAAAGACCTGCTCCAGGCTGGCCCATTCTTGGATGAGTCCCTCACCTCCCCAGGCCTTTTCTCCCCAGGGCTAATGGAGCTGTTGGACTTCAGTCTCCACACTCCTTCTAGAACCTTCTCCGGCACCACCAGCCTTCTCTCCAAAACAAGAGCCATGACCTATATCCTAGAGAAGCAGGAAAAAGCAGAAACACGAGAAGGTGGCATGCCATCCAGGGGGAGCAGTGAAGGCCTCAAAGGAAAATCTCAGCCCAAACTGTGCCATTGGGTGAGAGTCCAATATCTGGGGAAGCTCAGCTTAATCAGAGACCTCCGTGTTTCTCCCCTCGTTGATGATAATCCTCTAAAGGTATGTGCTGCTCACCATGCCAAGCACAGTGGATCCCAAATGCTGTATGTGCTGGTTCTGAATGGGGCACCACCTCCAGGTCAGTGAGGATTAAAGGGTCATAGATTCAAAGGGCATTACAGCTGGAAAAAAAAAAAAAAGACCTTGGAATTAGTCAACAGACATTTAGGCAACATTAACTAAAGACCAGACATTCTTCTAAGCACCTAACAAATATTTATTCACTTCATTCTCTCAATAGCCCTAGGCACATGCAGTATTATTATCTCAATTCACAGATAAGGAAACCAAGGCACAGAAAGATTTAGTCACACACCCAAGACACACATGTGGTAAGTAATCACATCCGGTGTGTCTGGCTCCAAAGCCAATATGCCAAGGTCACAGCCAGGACAGTAAGTCATACTGCCCTTACCCAGAAATGGGTGGCCAGAAATATTGGAGACTTGGGGATTAGCACTCAAAACCTTCTCTCCTCCCCCAAATTCAAATATCTTTTATTTTCTTTCCAGAACTCACTTAACACAAATGTATAAAATAGCGTCATTTATGAGCACATTGGCCTTCCTACGTGGTGCAGCAGTAAAGAATCCACCTGCCAAGGCAGGAGACACACGACAAGGCTTTGACACCTGGGTCAGGAAGGGTGCCTGGAGGAGGAAATGGCAACACACTCCAGTATTGCTGCCTGGGAGTTCCCATGGACAGAGGATCCTGACGGCTACAGTTCAAGGAGTCGCAGAGAGTTGGACACAACCGAGTAACTGAACATGCAGGCACCTGAGGACACTAGATTTAAGCTTAGGTCTTCCATGCTGACTTGCTTCTGTCATAACCTGGAAGGATATTTTCTTTCCTTTTACAGAATCCCTGGTATCAGTTCATTTGACTGAGCTTTACCTTTTCTCCTGAAAGTAAACTTCAGGAACATAGACATGTAGTCAGGATTTACCTATGACAGATGAAGTCCAAAATAAGATGTGCTCAGGCACTCAGTCGTGTTCAGTCCTTTGCGATCCTATGGACTGTAGCCCTCCAGGATCCTCTGCCCACGGCATTTTCCAGGCAAGAATACTGGAGTGAGTGGCCATTTCCTCCTTCACAGGATGTGCCCGCCACAGGGATCGAACCTGAATCTCCTACCTTAGCAGTTGAATTATTTACTGATGAGCCACCTGGGAAGTCCTGAATAGGAGGGTAATCAGCTAAAGCCCTAGGCTATGGCTCCTTTCCACCTCCCGCTAGAGGTGAGTGGATACAGAAGGGGGACTGCATGATAGTGCCCCCTGGTGTCTGCTTCCTGTCTGGAACTCCTACAAAGGGGGCTGGGCTTCTAGATTCAAGATCTGGAGTTTTCTACAGGGCAGGTCCACAGGCACAGCACCAGAGATTATGGGATATCTCTCCTCCTCCATAACCTCAGATATGCAGATGACACCACCCTTATGGCAGAAAGTGAAGAAGAACTAAAGAGCCACTAGATTAAAGTGAAAGACGAGAGTGAAAAAGTTGGCTTAAAGCTCAGCATTCAGAAAACGAAGATCATGGCATCTGGTCTCATCACTTCATGGCAAATAGATGGGGAAACAGTGGAAACAGTGTCAGACTTTATTTTCTGGGCTCCAAAATCACTGCAGATGGTAACTGCAGCCATGAAATTAAAAGATACTTGCTTCTTGGAAGAAAAGTTATGACCAACCTAGACAGCATATTAAAAAGCAGAGACATTACTTTGCCAACAAAGGTCCGTCTAGTCAAGGCTATGGTTTTTCCAGTGGTCATGTATGGATGTGAGAGTTGGACTGTGAAGAAAGCTGAGCACCGAAGAATTCATGCTTTTGAACTGTAGTGCTGGAAAAAACTCTTGAGAGTCCCTTGGACTGCAAGGAGATCCAAATAGTCCATCCTAAAGGAGATTAGTCCTGAATATTCATTGGAAGAACTGATGTAGAAGCTGAAACTCCAATAATTTGGCCACCTGATGGGAAGAACTGACTCATTGGAAAAGACCCTGATGCTGGGAAAGACTGAAGGCAGGAGAAGGGGATGACAGATGATGAGATGGTTGGATGGCACCACCGGCTCAATGGACATGAGTTTAAGTAAACTCTGGGAGCTAGTGATAGACAAGGAGGCCTGGCATGCTGCAGTCCATGAAGTTGCAAAGATTCAGAGACGACTGAGCAACAAAACTGTACTGAACTGAACACCTCCTTGAGGAAGGGAAGTGAGGAGGGACAGTGACCACAGCTCTAGAAATTCAGCCTCCCCATGTCCCAGCCTCCTACAATGAGCTTGTCTTGGTAGGACTGACCCAGTCCTGGGTAGGGCCAGGGGTTAGGTTCAATCTGGGAATAGCTACAACAAACCTAGACAGTGTATTCAAAGCAGAGACATCACTTTGCCGAAAAAGGTCCATATAATCAAAGCTATGGTTCTTCCAGTAGTCATATAGAGATGTAAGAGTTGGACCATAAAGAAGGCTGAGTGCTGAAGAACTGATATTTTCAAATTGTGGTGCTGGAGAAGACTCTTGAGAGTCCCTTGAACAGCAAGGAGATCAAGCCAGTCAATCCTAAAGGAAATCAACTCTGAATATTCATTGGAAGGACTGATTCTGAAGCTAAAACTCCAGTACTTTGGCCACCTGATGTGAAGAGCTGACTCACTGGAAAAGACCCTGATGCTGAGAAAGATTGAAGGCAAAAGGAGAAGGGGGCAACAGAGGATGAGATGGTTAGATAGCATCACTGACTCAATGGACAAGAACTTGAGCAAGCCTTGGGAGATAGTGGAGGACAGTGGAGCCTGGCGTGCCGCAGTCCTTGGGGTCGCAAAGAGTTGGACACAACTTAATGACTGAACAACAACAAAATCAAAGCTTTTGCAACTCCACACAATTAGAATTTGGACTAGATAATCCCTTGCCTTGAGGGGACAGTGGGCATCCTGTGTACTGTATGATGCTGGCAATATCCCTGGCCTCCACCAGATACCAGGAGTGTCTTCCTAACTGTGAAACCCAGAAAATGTCGACAGACATTGCAAAATGTACTCTTGGGGGCCAAATTACCCCTGATTGAGAACTACAGATTCAGTCTGAACTAACTCCAGAGTCAAAATAAGTAAATAAAAAAATAAAGGTTTGGAATTGAATTCAATCCTCCTAGATCTCTGGACTGGGTTCAGCATTGACCTAATTTTCCCCAATTATTTGAGATTAGTCATGAAATAGCCTCTCAGATGGGTTCAAGGATGGAGCGAGGGAGACTTTGCCACTTGGAAAGGAGCATTCAAATTCTTCAAATAAGTAAAACACAGCTTTTCTCTAGCTCATTCAATATTCTTCATAGGAGATTTCAGAATCAGCCGAAAATAACAGTTCATGCTTTGAATGAAGCAGTCACAGTAGGGCCCTGGAGTTGTGGAAGCAAAGCTGAGGAAGATTAAAGCTCTAAATATTCTGCACAATAAATGACATTTTGCACAGAATACCTCCCATCTCTCCCATCTTTCCTTTCCTACCACCTTAAAACTATTCACATCTTTCCTTTCCTACCACCTTAAAACTATTCACCAGAACAGTCTGCATACCTATAACATTGTTGCTATTCAGTTGCTAAGTCATTGCAGCTCTTTGTGACCCCATGGACTTCAGCATGCCAGACTCCTCTATCCTTCATTATCTCACAGAGATTGCTCAATGTCCATTGAGTCAGTGATGCTGTTTAACCATCTTATTTTCTGATGCCCTCTTTCCCTTTTGCCTTCATCTTTCCTAGCATCAGGGTCTTTTCCAATGAGTTGGTTCTTTGCATCAGGAGCCAAAGTATTGGAACTTTAACTTCAGCATTAATCTTTCCAAGTATTCAGGGTTGATTTCCTTCAGGATTGATGGTTTGATCTCCTTGCAGTCCAAGGCACTCTCAAGAGTCTTTTCCAGCCCCACAAGTCAAAAAGCAGCGGTTCTTCAGTGCACAGTGTTCTTTATGGTCCAACTCTCACACCCATACATGACTACTGGAAAAACCATAGCTTTGACTATATGGATCTTGTTGGCAAAGTGATGTTCTCTGCGTTTTAACATACTGTCTAGGTTTGTCATAGCTGCCCTTCCAAAGAGTCTTTTAATTTCATGACTGTACTCACAATCCACGGTGATTTTGGAGCCAAAAAAGCCCAGCATTTGAGTAATTTGCAGAGTTTGTAAGTTCCTATTTGGGAACCCAAAAGAGAGGGGAAGGGCCACCTTACTCAGACCCTCAGTATCTTCTCTCTCACCTTCCACCCTGTAAAGTCTGCTCCATTAACAACACCTGTCTTAGCCGAATTGCACTGTTTAACAGGCTACCACAAACCAGGTGCCTTAAGCCATAAACGTTTATTCTGCACGCTTCTGGAGGCTGGGAAGTGCACGATCAAAGTGCCAGCATATTTGGTGTCTGCTGAAGGCCGCCTTCCTCGTTCTCTTCTCACTGTCTTCACACGGCTGAGACTCACACCCCCTCTCTCATCTTCTCATAGGACATGCATTCCTTTCACAAGGTCTGCTCTCTTGTGATGTACTCTCGGTCTCCCCCTCAGATGCCATCACATGGGACATCTAGCCTCCAACCTGTGAATTTTGGGGGACACAAGACAGCCCATAGTAGCACACAACTCCCTTCATGGGAGGACATTTCAGCTGTTGCAGATGTTGATGCTACTTTGCACCAAAGCCTCTCCAACCCTTTGGGATATTTGCACTGAGTTGGTCCTAGTACCAGATCCAAGGATGAGTCATGGGAGTCAGGAAACCTTTCAGAATGATCATCCAACCCCTCTGGTGGAAGACCACGTACTACTTGATGTTCGTTTCAAATAGACAAATCCCTTTCAAATATGAAAAGCATGGCAAAATGGAAAGAAAAGCTTTCTGATGGCTCCTCTTCATCTTGTCTCCGAAGGATACTTTTGTGTACACAGAATTCTAAGATGACCTACAGTGACCCACATCCTTGCATAATCCCCTCTTTAGAGTGTGAGCCCAGCCTGTGGATATGAATGCTATCATTCTGTGACTGTGTTAGCATTGATGGTAA
>NW_020867253.1:0-36781 GCF_003369695.1 Bos indicus x Bos taurus | reverse complement strand
TATAAACCGTGTAGATTAAGTTAATTGGCCCAACAAATAAACAAATCTTAAATCACATGCTTCTAGCTGAGTTTACCAAAGTAAGATAGGAAAAAACTTATTCAATGCACTTATATTTAAGCAAAATAATAAACATCTTAAGATAGGAGTCTCTCAGTTCAGTTCAGCTCAGTCGCTCAGTCATGTCTGACTCTTTGCAACCCCATGATTGCAGCACGTCAGGCCTCCCTGTCCATCACCAAATCCCGGAGTTCACCCAAACTCATGTCCATCAAGTCGGTGATGCCATCCAGCCATCTCATCCTCTGTCGTCCCTTCTTCTCCTTCCCCCAACCCTCCCAGCATCAGAGTCTTTTCAATCAGTCAACTTTCACATGAGGTGGCCAAAGTACTGGAGTTCAGCTTTAGCATCAGTCCTTCCAATGAACACCCAGGACTAATCTCCTTCAGAATGGACTGGTTGGATCTCCTTGCAGTCCAAGGGACTCTCAAGAGTCTTCTCCAATACCACAGTTCAAAAGCATCAATTCTTTGGCACTCAGCTTTCTTCACAGTCCAACTCTCACATCCATACATAACCACTGGAAAAACAATAGCCTTGACTAGACGGACCTTTGTTGGGCAAAGTAATGTCTCTGCTTTTTAATATGCTCTAGTTTTCATTAAATACAAAAAGCAACATGAACCAGATTTTGATAACAGAGAACACTTATTCCTTTTCCCCAGCATGGGCTTGAAGTCACTCTTAAGAGCTCTTTAACCAAATGATAATGGGGTGCTAGAGGTAAAGAACCCATCTGTTCAATGCAAGAGGAGACATAAGACACTTGGTTTGATCCCTGGGTGGGAAGATTTCCTGAGGAAGGCATCACAACCCTCTCCAGTATTCTTGCATGGAGAATTGCGTAGACAGAGGAGCCTGGCAAGCCACAGTCCATAGGGTCACAAAAAGTCAGACATGACTGAAGCAACTTAGTATGCATGCATGCACTCTATCAGCAAGACCTGCCAAACCTGAAAAGAAATGAGGTTTTGTCAAGATGAGGTTTCTGTTATATCTCAGAATCAAGTTGAACAAAATTCTATGAAGTTTTCTAAAACCTCAGTGAGAGTAAGTGTAATTATATTGAAACATACATTCATTCTGGAGTATTTGTTTTAAATGGAACCTATCATAGCTAAATTTGACTATATTTGGTTTAGAAACACAAACTTATGATTTGGTATTTAACTCATCATATTAAAAAATTGGCTACAGAAGCCAATTTTAAGAATCGCCTAGAAGCAGCCCGTAGTTCCATGAATGTCAACTTGGGTTACAGTTAGAATCACTGGACAGCTTCAAGAAAATACCGATTCTTCTTTAATAATAATAATAACTAATTAAATTAATTAATTAATATAGTTAATTAAAATTAATTAATTAAAATTAATTAATAAAAATAAATAATAAATAATAAATAAATAAAAATAATAAAAACCTTTCTGGAGACAAAAGTCCAGAACGAGATGGCTTCACTGGTGAATTCTACCAAAGATACAAAGAAGAACTTATACTGATCCTTCCCAAACTCTTCCAAAAGGCTAAAGAGGAGGGAACACTCCCAAAGTTGCTCTATGAAGCCACCATCCTGATATCAAAATCAAGACACTACCATTGACTTAAAAAATGCACAGTTGCAACTTAAGTTTTATCTGAAGCAAAATGAGGACTGTAGCCGGGGAGATAGCACTTCAGATAGCTCTGAGAACTGCTCTGAAAAGGTGGGGACGGATGCTATCTATGTGATTTGGTGAAGGGAGAGTACTGCAATCAAGTATATTTTTTTTTCAGAAGGTTTTGCTAGTTATGAGGAGCAGTCAATCACCATAAGGGATTTTAGTGCTTTCTAGATGTGAGGAGATACAAAATTGGGCTCATACATCAGCTTCTGAAAATACCTATCTGAAGACCTGTACAGCCATTTCCCCACCCTGCCCCTGAGCACAGAGTAACTAACTTCTGCTCTCCACCCTGAACTCCTTTTAGGGGGTGCTGAAAATCAGCAACTGGAGCAGCACATGATTTAATCTTTGTAGAGGTATATGGTAATTCCCAATGGCAAGTGCCAATTTATGGCTGATACAACCAAAAAGAAAATTACCAGCCAGTTCTTCAATAAATATAAAAGCAAAAACCCTCAACAAAATATTAGCAAACTGAATCCAAAAACATAGTAAAAGGATCACATGCTACAATCAAGTTAATTCATCCTAAGGTCACAAGGATGGTTCAACATACACAAATCAATCAATGTGATACACTACCAAATCAACAAAAAACAAAAATCGCATGAGCATCTCTATGGATGCAGAAAAGCATTCAATAAAATTCAATATTCACACAAAAGTGAATATATGGGGGAAATATCTCAATGTAATAAAAAGCTACTTATGACAAACCCATAGCCAACATAATACTCAATGGTGAAAAGCTGAAAGACTTTTGTTAAATACTGGAACAAGACAAGGATATCCACTCTCATCCCTTTTCTTCAAACATAATATTGGAAGTCCTCGGTTCAGTTCAGTTCTGTTTAGTAGCTCAGTCGTGTCTGACTCTTTGCGACCCCATGAATAGCAGCATGCCAGGCCTCCCTGTCCATCACCAACTCCCGGAGTTTACTCAAACTCATGTCCATCGAGTCGGTGATGCCATCCAGCCATCTCATCCTCTGTTGTCCCCTTCTCCTCCTGCCCCCAATCCCTCCCAGCATCAGAGTCTTTTCCAATCAGTCAACTCTTTGCATGAGGTGGCCAAAGTACTGGAGTTTCAGCTTTAGCATCATTCCTTCCAAAGAAATCCCAGGCCTGATCTCCTTTAGAGTGGACTCGTTGGATCTCCTTGCAGTCCAAGGGACTCTCAAGAGTCTTCTCCAACACACCACAGTTCAAAAGCATCAATTCTTCGGCACTCAGTTTTCTTCACAGTCCAACTCTCACATCCATACATGACAGAGATGGCATCACTGACTTATGGACGTGAGTCTGAGTGGAACTCGGGAGTTGGTGATGGACAGGGAGGCCTGGCGTGCTGCGATTCATGGGGTCGCAAAGAGTCGGACACGTCTGAGTGATTGAACTGAACTGAACTGAATATACCATTGTGGTGTGTGTGTATGTATGTATATATATGTGTGTGTGTATATATATATATATATATATGCATGTACCCATCTTTATCCATTCACTTGTTGATGGACACTTAGGTTGCTTCCATATTTGGCTATTGTGAATAATTCTGCTATGAACATAAGGATGCATGTATCTTTTTGAATTCATGTTTTGTGGATTTTTTTAGATCAGTTCTATAAATTTAAAAACATGTATGGATTTGTTTTTTAAAAGGATATTTTAAAATATAAATTCAATTTATGTAACAGTTATATAATAGCTATAGGTCTCATCAGTTATCTATTTCATCTTGGATAAGTTTTAGTAGTTTGTAGTTTTTGAGAAATTAATCCATTTTATTTAAATTGTTGAATTTTTGTTCCTAGTGTTGTCATAGTATTTTCTTATGATCCTTTTAATGCCTGTGAGGTCTGTAATAATATCTCCCCTTTTCATCCCTGAAGTTTTCCTTCACCTGAGAATATCTTCATTTTACCTTTATTCCTGAAGGATATTTTCACTGGATATAGATTTCAGTGTTGACAGTTATTTTCTTTTTAGCTTGTTAAATTGTTGTGCTTCCTTTTCCTGGTTCCATGGTTTCTGGTGAACAGTCTGTTGTCCTTTGCATCATTGTTCCCCTATAGATAATGTGTCCCTTTCTCTAGCTGCATCCAAGTGTTTCCTTTAATTTAGTTTACAACATTCTGATTTTATGTGCCTAGGTATGGATTTATTTGTGTGTGTGTGTGTTGTTTCTCTATTTGTGTGTTTTCTAGCCCTGAATCTGTAGTTTTATGATTTTTGAAAAATTTGAGAAATATTCAGCCATAATTTCTTTAAATATTTTTTTTTTCAGCAGCACTATCCTCTTTACCTTTCCTTATGGACTTCATGACATGTCTATTAGACATTCTTGTTTTTAATCCCACAAGTCCCAGGACCCTGAAGTTTTTTACATCTGTTTTCTCCTGAATAATTCCTATTGATCTATCCTTCAAGACCAGTGACTTTTTTCTTGTTACCACCTCTATACCAGTATTGACTCTATCCATGAGGTTTTATTTTTATTGTATTTTTTGTTCTATAATTTCCACTTGGTTTTTCTGTCTTTCTGTCTTGTTGTGGTTGATACTTTTTATGTTGTTCTGAGTGTTCACAGTTTCTTATTTAAACATTTTTTTAATAATATCTTGATTTAAGGATGTCCAATAATTCCAACCTCTGTGGCATCTTATCACTGGTCTCTTTTTCCATGTATGTTGAAGTTGTCAAGGTTCTTTGTGTGTTAGAAACTATATCCTGGGCAATTTCAACGTTATAAGATGCTGGGTTTTGTTTAAGTCCTATGAATCTTATTGAGACTTTTGTTTTAGAATTTTGTCTTGACCTCTTTAGATTCAGGTGCAAATTCCAATCCAGGCTGTGGTTGCAACATCGCCTTGTTTTAAAGACTTTACAGTGTTACAAGGGTCTGTCTTAAGTGTGTGCCATTCAGTTGAAATCTAGATGAGAGCCTCTCTAAGGCCAGATCCAGAATTTTCAGGTCGGGTGAGCCCAGGAGTTCATCAATAGTTGTACGGAATTGCTTTCTGAGGTCCTTTCCCTCCTCTATCTCTGAGAGACTTACTGGTCCCTAGGGCTCCCTTTTTGGTCCTCTGGCCAGAAATTGCAATTTATCCTATTATGTTAGAAGGGCAGAGAGAAGGGAAAAAAAATCACTGGGGCTTGGATTGGCTGCTCTCTTGTGACTTGTTTCACTGATTTTAAAGGAAGATTCCTCTCCCTTAGGATATGATCTCCTATAGTTTTCCTTTATTGCCATGCACATGCCACTGGATTGCCTGGGATATGAGGTAAGAGGGCAAAGGTAGAGAATAATTGAAGAATTTACCTTAGCTATCTCTGAGCTTTAAGAGAATCTCTTTTATATTCCTTGCCCCCAAGACAGAGTTCTTAAGGTGCTCTCTTGCTGTTTGCATCACAATGCTCACATTTGTGTTTCTGCTGCATTTCCTTTCGGGTTACAATTTCCTTCCCACTTTCAGCCCAAATGCTTCCAGAGAAGTTGGTCTCACTTATGACTCAGGAAAGAGCAAGTAGTTCATGCCTAAAACAATTCACTCAACACATTTTCCTGGCTAAAACTGATTGATTTAGAATTGGACATGAGACCCAAGCAGAGCCAAGGAGATGGGAAAAGATTTCTGCTAGAATTTATAGAAACAGCACTAGGTCTTCCCATCTCTAGATTTAAGCCTTCAGCCCTTGGAGCTGCTGGCAACTGTGTGGGGACCATAGGAGAGACAGTTCCTAGGAATGTCACCAACACCAAGGATGCAGAGCAGAGGAAAGGAGAGGGAGACAGCAAGAGAGAGAAGCCACATCCTGGTATCACTTAAGCTTTGGATTAATTATCTGAAACCAGTTAGATCTCCCCATGCACTATCTAGTAACTAGAGTCAGTGTATGCCTTTTATTTCTTATTGCATTATGAGTTGGTCTTTCGGACACTTGCAATGGTAATGTTTCTCACTTTATCAGTACTATCATTCTGTATTTCCTCACATATTGAAAACTCTAATTAGTTATAACCTGTATTTTCTCTTATAATATTTGCCTTTACCTTTTCTTTGTGGACCTGGGCAATCTTGTTATCATCTGTCAGTTTAAGTGATGCTACTAAGTCACTTCAGTTGTGTTGACTCTGTGCAACCACATAGACGGCAGCCCACCAGGCTCCTCAATTCCTGGAATTCTCCAGGCAAGAATACTGGAGTGGGTTGCTATTTTCTTCTCTGATGCATGAAAGTGAAAAGTGAAAGTGAACTTGCTCAGTTGTGTCCGACCCTCAGCGACCCCATGGACTTCAGCCTTCCAGGCTCCTCCGTCCATGGGATTTTCCAGGCAAGAGTACTGGAGAGGGGTGCCATTGCCTTCTCCGGTTAAGTGATGAGATGTCAGTAAACTCTCCTATGACTGTGAACAGGCGTTGCTGCTGCTGCTGCTGCTAAGTCATGTCAGTCATGTCTGACTCGGTGCGACCCCCACAGATGGCAGCCCACCAGGCTCCCCTGTCCCTGGGTGCCGGGGACCAGCCCCAGCTGATCCAGGGTATTCAAAGGAGAGACGGCCTAGGTGACTATTTATATGCTAATTAGAGATATAAAGAATAATAGAATGAGGATAGCTCAGTAGGAAAATTCAGTGGAGAAAAGAGGCTGAGTAGCTTGGTTTACGCGGGAGACCATAAAACTTCAAGACAAGAAGTTTGCAACCACTTACGTAGGCCGCAGGCGCCCTCTCGAATAGCGGAAGGTGCCTCACCCTAGACACCTTCTCGAGTGGGTCTTAGAAGCCCAGGCATAATTAGTAAGCGTGGTGGGCTCCGCGCTCCAGATGGAGACTCAGCTGGAAGTTAAAGGGAAGAATGACATGGGGAGACCAAGCGTTGGTGAGCAAGGCCCGTAGCTATATTTTCAACAGGGGCTTATATACCCTAAGTTACACATAGAGGATAATAGGGGATGCAAAGTCAGCAGTCTTTGATTCTTATCAAAAACCAGGGTTTCTTTCCTGCAAATTTATCGTATACAAATGGTTTAGGTGATTTACATCATCTTCTGGCCAGAAGGCCTACTAACATTTTATGACTCTTGACAAGGACTTATCAACAAAGACTTGTTTTCTCTAAGAGTAATTATTTTAATGTTTGGCGCCATCTTCCAAAGATAAAATTGCATTCCTATAGGCCGGATGTGTAATGGGTTTACAACAAAGGAAAGAATTTATTACCTTAAGGGTCTAAAGTTACTAACACCAAGGCCACTACTTATTTTTTCTATATACCAACTATTAATTAATATATATTCAAGGATACAATTCAGGGGATGTGAAAACTTGGCAACAAACACTGACTCATCAGTGAAATCCTTTACTAGTCTATTCTGACAGTTTTTAACTCTCTGAGAGGCTCTAAGCTATTTGAATATCTTAAGCTTCCCATGCCTCTCGAGGCTGGGAGACTGTAAACAATCGTATGCATAGCTGCAGGAGTCCGGGTAAACTTGTCAGGCGAGTTAGAGAGCCATCTGAGGGGTTTGGATTTAAACACTCCTAATTGCCCAGGAACTTTATTAATTGGAGCTGTAAGTTAACTCTTTGACAGAGAGAGCGAGATGGTGGTAGGGGACAGCCCCCAGTAAAGTCAGAGGTGAGAGCACAAAGCAATAAAGTAGGCAGACTCTGGTTTTTTGGGGGGTAGATGCTCGAGAATATCCGGGCGGACTCCTGAGGCTCAATCCCGCCTTTGCGTATGCCGAGCCTCCTTCCTCATGACCTTTGTCACGAGTGGAATGCCTCACCGGCTCCCGGCACCTGGGATTCTCCAGTCAAGAGCACTGGAGTGGGTTTGCCATTGCCTTCTCTGGAACAGGTGTTAGATATTATCATATACCAAGAGTTCATAAAAAGACATTTCATCTGCTGGCTTCTCCAATGTTCCTGATGTAATGTGTATTGTTATGGGTAGGGAGAGGTTGAAACAGAGATGAGTGTATACAATTGCAATACTGGCAGGGATTGGGGGCAGGAGGAGAAGGGGATGACAGAGGATGAAGTCTGAGTGAACTCCGGGAGTTGGTGATGGATAGGGAGGCCTGGTGTGCTGCGATTCATGGGGTCGCAAAGAGTTGGACACGACTGAGGGACTGAACTGAACTGAACTACAAACTTTGGTTAAACTGTATCTGTTCAAGGTAGCCCAAAGACATTTTTAACTTTTCTTTCATGGAGGGATAAGCCTAATGCTGAGAATAAAATTTCCCAAGATGCTGCAAAACCCAACCCTTAGCTCTCATGTACATGCTATCCTGGGCTTATCCTGGTGGCTCAGTGGTAAAGAATTTGCAGGAGATGCAGGTTTGATCCTGGGTCAGGAAGATTCCTGGGAGGAGGAAATGGCAATCCACTCCATTATTCTTGCCTTGGAAATTCCACAGACAGAGGAGCCTGGTGGGCTATATAGTCCATGGGATCACAAAAGAGTCAGACCTGGCTTAGTGACTAGAAAACAACAATATGCTAGCATGGAGTCCAGGGAATTTGGACCCTCTTGGGGAGGGGTAGCCTGGATTGGTGACAAAGTATGCATCAAATCAATGGAATTACTGGGATTTGAACCTGTCTACTCCAGTGCCCTTTATTTACCCTCAAGGATACATGATCACTCAGAACATCATCATTTAGAGGCACCCATCTGAGCAAGATTTCATGTTTACCTGTTGGGAAATAACCATGTTGTCAGTTCTCATCTCCTCCTATGCTATAGATTATTGCATCAACATCATGGAAATCATTGTCTACTTCATGTTAGTCAAAGAGACAATAGTAGATTAAATATGCCTACACCAATATTCCTTGCTATTTCTTCTACAAAGAGGCAGACTGGCTGACCTCAGCTACTTGCTTAACCAAAGAATGCAACAGAAGTGATCTTCTGGGACTTTGGGGACTAGGTCAGAAAAAGTCTTGCAGCTTTTGAGAAGGATTCTTTTGCAGAAGACTCTCTGAGTGCTCTGAGCTGTCATGTAAAAAGATCATCTATACTGAGACTGCCATGCTGGAGGGGCCAATGTATATAGGTGTTCCAGTTGACAATCCCAACTGGACCAGCCACCAAGACACCAGATGTGAGTGAAGTCATCTCTTGGCTGTTTCTTGCTCTTCTGTGAGATATTCCAACACAGGAATCTTCTCACAGATTGAAGTATCTGTTGTGCCCAAGTGTCCTGGACCCTAGGACATACCTCAGTATGAGATATTGGGTTTGTCTACCATTTTCAGAAATCCCCCAAGCTCTCAGGGAAGCTCCTTCTGCCACCCTTCCTCACATTTTACCCAATTCACAGCACCAGACTCTGTCCATTCCCCTCTGGGATAACCCAGCTTCATTCTCTTCAGTAAGACGTGTTTGCGTTCTTTCACAGTAGAGGTGCAGGTGGTGGTCCTGTGGTAAAATGCAGACTTCTTGGAAATACAGTGGTTTGGTGAGAGAAGGGGCTGGGTCAGAGGGCTGCTTTGTTCTCCTCTGATGAGTCCACAGGAAGAGGACAAAGCAAAACAAAATAAACACAAGCCACAAGATCGGTTTTCCTCTGATCTCTCAGTTCTTGACATGGGCACCTCAATGTTGTCTCCAAGTCCTTGGAATATTCAGAATTGAATTACATGTTAAAGAAAATGCCACAAATGCCAGAAAACTGTTAGTCATATTGGAGAAATGGGTCTCATACACAAATCAGAATATTTCATCAAGGGAAGAATTTTTCATTCAGGTGAGGCATGGTTAGATCCATGATTAAGGTGCAGTCCAAAATCTCAAAGAAGTTAAAATTGTATTTTGGCTATAAGACATTAATTCAAGAAAATAAAAATGCAGTACACGCCATTGGGTGGTGATTCAATGTTAAAATGTTGTGGGAGAGACAGTTATGTCTGTCTTTGACTTATAGAAAAGCTATTCTGAAAACCACGTCACAAAGGGAATGCACTTTCTACAGCTGTTCTCCAATCACCACTTTGCCCAAATTGACCTCTTTATGATCTAGAGACAATCTGCCCATGAGAATTTGAATGTAAAGTTTTCACTGAGTAGCATGACAGACACCCCTGTGGTGTGAGAGGACAGACTAGCAACTGACAAGGGGGAGAGGATCAAGGTGTAATTCTTGGCTTGGTCTGGCTTTGTCTATTGCGTGATTTTGTTTAACCCCAGCAGGTCCTCTGAAGGGCCTACAAGCTATAAGATGAAAAGTCCTGGGAACCTTTCAGGGTGGGGAAAGCTTTGTCCCTTTGAGAGGGTGTATAATGAATGGTTGAATATGTAAGCTCTTGTTCAGGCAGCTTGAGTTTGAATTTCTGTTCCTCCTTTTATTAGCTATGTGATTTTAGGCAAGTTAATTAATAGCTCCATATCTCTTCTTCAAAAAAAGTGCATAAACATTCCTCTATCATAGGATTTCTTGAGGATTAATTAATATAAAGGTACTTAGAATAGCACATCAGTTCAGTCACTCAATCGTGTCCGACTCTTTGTCACCCCATGAATCGCAGCATGCCAGGCCTCCCTGTCCATCATCAACTCCTAGAATTTACCCAAACTCATGTCCATCAAGTTGGTGATGCCATCCAGCCATCTCATCCTCTGTCGTCCCCTTCTCCTCCTACCCCCCAATCCCTCCCAGCATCAGAGTGTTTTCCAGTGAGTCAACTCTTCACATGAGGTGGCCAAAGTATCGGGAGTTTCAGCTTCAGCATCATTCCTTCCAAAGAACACCCAGGACTGATCTCCTTTAGAATGGACTGGTTGGATCTCCTTGTAGTCCAAGGGACTCTCAAGAGTCTTCTCCAACACCATAGTTCAAAAGCATTAATTTTTCGGTGCTCAGCTTTCTTCACAGTCCAACTCTCACATCCATACATGATCACTGGAAAAACCATAGCACATAGTAATTGCTCAGTGCATTATTCTGGTTATTTCCTCTTCAAGGATATCTCTAAAGAACAAGCAATCTGTGATAGGTTTGGAGGCTAACCTCTAATAAATAACTACTGAAGAGATGAGGTAACTTTTAGAAGCTTAAAGGAAGTAGTATTGATGTGCTGTAAAAAAAGTATTTATTAGCTTACCTGGCAAGTATAAAACTTATAGAATTTACTCTCCTAGGAGGTTGTGTAAGTCAGAAATAGATTCATGGAGGGATGAAATAAAGCTGTAAGTGGTAAGGACCTAGATTTAGGACATACTGAACTTCTGAGAGCACAGGAAGCAAATGCTGTTTCCCTAGCATCCCCATTGGTGCCACCATTGGAGAGAGTGGGCTGAATGAAACATGGGCTGGCCTTGTGGGAAAGGAGTTTACGTAGAGCATGAAGAAGTAAGTGGTCTGATGGCTGAAGCTTTCCAGAGCTCACAGTTGGAGATCCCACATTTGCTTGCCCAGAGGAGATGCTTACTAAGACTTTGTTAAACAAAAGAGATCCTCCAACTTTGGGACCCATCCTGGCCCCAAGGCAGTAAAAGAAACTTTTTTTATTTTCAGGAGTTTGGGAGGTGGTAACAGTATTTTGGGTTTTATACCCCACAGTTATCCTCCCTTCTTCCTTGCTGACAAGGCCCTGAATTTGTTCACATTTTGAGACACAGTATATCAATCCCCACAGCTTGCATCTTGATTGTTCTAGACAATTGTGATCATCCCATCCCTCCTCCCAGTGACTAGTTTAATTGTAGTCACTTGATCTAGTTCTGGTCAAGGTGATACAAGAGGAATTCAACTAAGAAGTTTTGGAAAGGATTTTTCTTTCAGATAAAAGAAGGCATACAAGTTACTTTATTCTTTCTTACTTTCAATATTATTATGTGAGGGTGTGATTTGTAGGCCTACTGCAGACTCCTTGTAGCCATGAGGTAAACTAAAGAGGTTCATCCTGAGTCCAGATATTAGTAAGTGACTTAGGAAAGCTTAGGACAGCCTACCTCAAGACTTGGTATGCGAGATTACCAGTCACCCGCTATTGTTTAAGTCACTTTTATTCGGGTGTTCTGTTACTTGCAGACAAAAGCATCCTGATGTGATCACCATGTATGTTTTGTTTACCACCATCAATTGGTGCAGCGCTTGGCACATTGAGCCAGGACCCCGTAATATTGGGTTGGCCAAAAATTTCATTTGAGTTTTCTATAACATCTTACGGACCCTGTTACAAGAGACTTGAATGAATTTTTGGCCAAACAGTTCATTGAATTAGTAATGACAGCACTTTTCAACCTTACTGCTGATTCTACTCTGTCCTATTTCTGGTGGTAAGGTCCCAGGAGGCTACCTGAGCCTTTGCTTAGGTAACCTGCCTGGAGCTATAGACACTTGTCCATTGAGTCTTTTTTTCATTTTTGCTTTTCTCAGTTCTTCCAGTGGAGTTATGCCCACAGTCAGTAGTGCCTCTCAGATCTTCTTGAGTTCAACCTCTGCCCAGATTGTGAAAGGATGGCCTGCTTTCACATCTTCTGTTGCTGAGTTCCTTCTGAAGAGGAACTGTGTGTTACCTTCTACTGAACTGCCCAGCCATACAACACTTGCCTGGATTGCCGAATTTTGTCTATTTTTTCTTTTGTCTCTGGAGACCGCTTGCCTGGAGCACTCTCCCTACTCCTACCCCAACTACCATCACCATCCCTTGCATCTTGTCTAGAACTCTAAGCTTCCTGTGGCTCCTGGCAGGTGTGACTTGTTCCCATCACCCAGCATCCCCTGAGTGAGTATGGCCTGTTCAATCAACAGACTTCCTGAAGCCTGAAAGGCTTTCCTCCTGATATACTCAAAAGCCTTTTCTGTCATTTAATAGAGTTTGGTCAGATGTTAATAAACAATGACAATTGCTTCTTCTATAGACTAGAAATCCTCACCTGTGATTGTGAAATATCAGGTAGAAGTTGAGCTAGAAAAAAATTCTCCTCTGCTCACTGTTCACCTGTAGGACTGAAGAAAGAGTCCAGGGACATTCTAACTTACATGAAATCAAAAAAGTAAATATTTTTAATCTTACTAAAATTATTAAGTATTAGAAATGGTGGATATTTTTTAGTAAATTATAAAATTACATGAGCAGCCAAAAATGTAACCTAAATACCCATAGAATGGTAATTTAAATGTGGTATATTTACACAACAGAACACTAAACCAATGAGAATGAATGATCTACTATTCAACCATGTGGATGAATTTCAAAACACAATACCAAGTTAAAGAAGTCACATGCATATATACTGCATGATTCTATTTTGTTTAAAGTTAAAAAACAGGCAAACCTAACATATGGTATTAAAAGTGAGGATAGTGGTTACTCCTGTGACACTGTCACCAGGGTAACCACTATCCTGACTTATATGGAGACAGTGGCCAGAATGGAGCATGAGGTGGGATGTTCTACTTTTTGATGTGGGAGCTGGTTATATAAATGTATTCAGCTTGCAAAATTCACTGAGCTGTTCACTTATGATATGTATGTACACTTTTTTATACATGTTACACTTTAATAGCAAGTTCAAAAAAGTTACATTGACATGGAAACAAAGCCTGGATCAAAAACAAAAGTTCACAGAGTCCTAGTGCCAAAAATGAAGTTCTTCATTTTACAGAGGGGTGGACTGAGTGCTCAGAAAGTCCAGTGAAAAATCAGTAAGCCAGTGGTCAATTAGACACGGCACTCATGTCAGATTCCAGCCTGATGCTCTTTCATTGAATGGGCACAAGGGAACTTAGACTGTAACCAATAGCCTAGTGATATTTCCTTCTGTGCATCTTTATTTCCTTTTGTTGGATTTACTTGAGAATCGGAGTTGGGGGACGTGTTCAGACATATTTATTGCTAACAGATGCTTTGTTGTTTAACTGAGGTATATACTAAACAGCACAGATGACTAAGGTTGGCAGTTGCACAGGGTCCCCCATTCAGATGAGTCCCATTCTTTAGGTAATGCTCTACTATTGCCATCTTGAAATTCTGGCTAATTTTTAAACAAAGGCCCAGTATTTTCATTTTAATTGGTTCCCATAGGTTATGTAGTCAGTCCTGCAGATAACTGTTGATTTGTATAATAAGGTGGCATACAGGTCAAGAATTTGTAATCAAGATTCATCAGTCCTGATGCTGCTGCTAAGTCACTTCAGTCGAGTCCGACTCTGTGCGACCCCATAGACGGCAGCCCACCAGGATCCCCAGTCCCTGGGATTCTCCAGGCAAGAACACTGGAGTGGGTTGCCATTTCATTCTCCAATGCATGAAAGTGAAAAGTGAAAGGGAAGTCGTTCAGTTGTGTCCAACTCTTAGCGACCCCATGGACTGCAGCCTACCAGGCTCCTCTGTCTATGGGATTTTCCAGGCAAGAGTACTGGAGTGGGGTGCCATTGCTGGGAAAGATTAAAGGCGGGAGGAGAAGAGGATGACAGAGGATGAGATGGTTGGATGGTATCACCTACTCAATGGACACAAGTTTGAGTAAACTCGTGGAGTTGGTGATGGACAGGGAGGCCTGGCGTGCTGCAGTCCATGGGGTCACAAAGAATCAGACATGAATGAATGACTGAACTGAACTGAACTGAAGGAAATTTATTATTTAAAGTTAAATCTTACACAAGAACAAATTATTTTTATATGAAGAATAACCCCCTAATTTATGTATATTACTGTTAAATTTCTGTACCATCAGTTGACTTAAAACATGAGATCAAATGGAACATGAAACAATAAATAAGGTTCTTGAAATAGTCCAATTTAAGAACTGGAAAGAAATATTCAGTTCAGTTCAGCTCAGTCGCTCAGTCATGTCTGACTCTTTGCAACCCCATGAATCGCAGCACGCCAGGCCTCCCTGTCCATCACCAACTCCCGGAGTCCTCCCAAACTCATGTCCATCAAGTCGGTGATGCCATCCAGCCATCTCATCCTCTGTTGTCCCCTTCTCCTCCTGCCCCCAATCCCTCCCAGCATCAGAGTCTTTTCCAATCAGTCAACTCTTTGCATGAGGTGGCCAAAGTACTGGAGTTTCAGCTTTAGCATCATTCCTTCCAAAGAAATCCCAGGCCTGATCTCCTTTAGAGTGGACTCGTTGGATCTCCTTGCAGTCCAAGGGACTCTCAAGAGTCTTCTCCAACACCACAGTTCAAAAGCATCAATTCTTCGGCACTCAGTTTTCTTCACAGTCCAACTCTCACATCCATACATGACAGAGATGGCATCACTGACTCTATGGACGTGAGTCTGAGTGAACTCCGGGAGTTGGTGATGGACAGGGAGGCCTGGCGTGCTGCGATTCATGGGGTCGCAAAGAGTCGGACACGTCTGAGTGATTGAACTGAACTGAACTGAATATACCATTGTGTGTGTGTGTGTATGTATGTATATATATGTGTGTGTGTATATATATATATATATGCATGTACCACATCTTTATCCATTCACTTGTTGATGGACACTTAGGTTGCTTCCATATTTTGGCTATTGTGAATAATTCTGCTATGAACATAAGGATGCATGTATCTTTTTGAATTCATGTTTTTGTGGATTTTTTTAGATCAGTTCTATAAATTTAAAAACATGTATGGATTTGTTTTTTTAAAAGGATATTTTAAAATATAAATTCAATTTATGTAACAGTTATATAATAGCTATAGGTCTCATCAGGTTATCTATTTCATCTTGGATAAGTTTTAGTAGTTTGTAGTTTTTGAGAAATTAATCCATTTTATTTAAATTGTTGAATTTTTGTTCCTAGTGTTGTTCATAGTATTTTCTTATGATCCTTTTAATGCCTGTGAGGTCTGTAATAATATCTCCCCTTTTCATCCCTGAAGTTTTCCTTCACCTGAGAATATCTTCATTTTACCTTTATTCCTGAAGGATATTTTCACTGGATATAGATTTCAGTGTTGACAGTTATTTTCTTTTAGCTTGTTAAAATTGTTGTGCTTCCTTTTCCTGGCTTCCATGGTTTCTGGTGAACAGTCTGTTGTCCTTTGCATCATTGTTCCCCTATAGATAATGTGTCCCTTTCTCTAGCTGCATCCAAGTGTTTCCTTTAATTTTAGTTTACAACATTCTGATTTTTATGTGCCTAGGTATGGATTTATTTGTGTGTGTGTGTGTGTGTTTCTCTATTTGTGTGTTTTCTAGCTCCTTGAATCTGTAGTTTTATGATTTTTGAAAAATTTGAGAAATATTCAGCCATAATTTCTTTAAATATTTTTTTTTCAGCAGCACTATCCTCTTTACCTTTCCTTATGGGACTTCAATGACATGTCTATTAGACATTTCTTGTTTTTTAATCCCACAAGTCCCCAGGACCCTGAAGTTTTTTAATCTGTTTTCTCCTGAATAATTCCTATTGATCTATCTTCAAGACCAGTGACTTTTTTCTCTGTTACCACCTCTATACCAGTATTGACTCTATCCCATGAGGTTTTTATTTTTATTGTATTTTTTGTTCTATAATTTCCACTTGGTTTTTCTGTCTTTCTGTCTTGTTGTGGTTGATACTTTTTATGTTGTTCTGAGTGTTCACAGTTTCTTATTTAAACATTTTTTTAATAATATCTTGATTTAAGGATTGTCCAATAATTCCAACCTCTGTGGCATCTTATCACTGGTCTCTTTTTCCATGTATGTTGAAGTTGTCAAGGTTCTTTGTGTGTTAGAACTATATCCTGGGCAATTTCAACGTTATAAGATGCTGGGTTTTGTTTAAGTCCTATGAATCTTATTGAGACTTTTGTTTTAGAATTTTGTCTTGACCTCTTTAGATTCAGGCTGCAAATTCCAATCCAGGCTGTGGTTGCAACATCGCCTTAGTTTTTAAAGACTTTACAGTGTTACAAGGGTCTGTCTTAAGTGTGTGCCATTCAGTTTGAAATCTAGATGAGAGCCTCTCTAAGGCCAGATCCAGAATTTTCAGGTCGGGTGAGCCCAGGAGTTCATCAATAGTTGTACGGAATTGCTTTCTGAGGTCCTTTCCCTCCTCTATCTCTGAGAGACTTACTGGTCCCTAGGGCTCCCCTTTTTGGTCCTCTGGCCAGAAATTGCAATTTATCCTATTATGTTAGAAGGGCAGAGAGAAAGGGAAAAAAATCACTGGGGCTTGGATTGGCCTGCTCTCTTGGACTTGTTTCACTGATTTTAAAGGAAGATTCCTCTCCCTTAGGATATGATCTCCTATAGTTTTCCTTTATTGCCATGCACATGCCACTGGATTGCCTGGGATATGAGGTAAGAGGGCAAAGGTAGAGAATAATTGAAGAATTTACCTAGCTATCTCTGAGCTTTAAGAGATCTCTTTTATATTCCTTGCCCCCAAGACAGAGTCTTAAGGTGCTCTCTTGCTGTTTGCATCACAATGCTCACATTTGTGTTTCTGCTGCATTTCCTTTCGGGTTACAATTTCCTTCCCACTTTCAGCCCAAATGCTTCCAGAGAAGTTGGTCTCACTTATGACTCAGGAAAGAGCAAGTAGTTCATGCCTAAAACAATTCACTCAACACATTTTCCTGGCTAAAACTGATTGATTTAGAATTGGACATGAGACCCAAGCAGAGCCAAGGAGATGGGAAAAGATTTCTGCTAGAATTTATAGAAACAGCACTAGGTCTTCCCCATCTCTAGATTTAAGCCTTCAGCCCTTGGAGCTGCTGGCAACTGTGTGGGGACCATAGGAGAGACAGTTCCTAGGAATGTCACCAACACCAAGGATGCAGAGCAGAGGAAAGGAGAGGGAGACAGCAAGAGAGAGAAGCCACATCCTGGTATCACTTAAGCTTTGGATTAATTATCTGAAACCAGTTAGATCTCCCCATGCACTATCTAGTAACTAGAGTCAGTGTATGCCTTTTTATTTCTTATTGCATTATGAGTTGGTCTTTCGGACACTTGCAATGGTAATGTTTCTCACTTTATCAGTACTATCATTCTGTATTTCCTCACATATTGAAAAACTCTAATTAGTTATAACCTGTATTTTCTCTTATAATATTTGCCTTTACCTTTTCTTTGTGGACCTGGGCAATCTTGTTATCCATCTGTCAGTTTAAGTGATGCTACTAAGTCACTTCAGTTGTGTTTGACTCTGTGCAACCACATAGACGGCAGCCCACCAGGCTCCTCAATTCCTGGAATTCTCCAGGCAAGAATACTGGAGTGGGTTGCTATTTTCTTCTCTGATGCATGAAAGTGAAAAGTGAAAGTGAACTTGCTCAGTTGTGTCCGACCCTCAGCGACCCCATGGACTTCAGCCTTCCAGGCTCCTCCGTCCATGGGATTTTCCAGGCAAGAGTACTGGAGAGGGGTGCCATTGCCTTCTCCGGTTTAAGTGATGAGATGTCAGTAAACTCTCCTATGACTGTGAACAGGCGTTGCTGCTGCTGCTGCTGCTAAGTCATGTCAGTCATGTCTGACTCGGTGCGACCCCACAGATGGCAGCCCACCAGGCTCCCCTGTCCCTGGGTGCCGGGGACCAGCCCCAGCTGATCCAGGGTATTCAAAGGAGAGACGGCCTAGGTGACTATTTATATGCTAATTAGAGATATAAAGAATAATAGAATGAGGATAGCTCAGTAGGAAAATTCAGTGGAGAAAAGAGGCTGAGTAGCTTGGTTTACGCGGGAGACCAATAAAACTTCAAGACAAGAAGTTTGCACCACTTACGTAGGCCGCAGGCGCCCTCTCGAATAGCGGAAGGTGCCTCACCCTAGACACCTTCTCGAGTGGGTCTTAGAAGCCCAGGCATAATTAGTAAGCGTGGTGGGCTCCGCGCTCCAGATGGAGACTCAGCTGGAAGTTAAAGGGAAGAATGACATGGGGAGACCAAGCGTTGGTGAGCAAGGCCCGTAGCTATATTTTCAACAGGGGCTTATATACCCTAAGTTACACATAGAGGATAATAGGGGATGCAAAGTCAGCAGTCTTTGATTCTTATCAAAAACCAGGGTTTCTTTCCTGCAAATTTATCGTATACAAATGGTTTAGGTGATTTACATCATCTTCTGGCCAGAAGGCCTACTAACATTTTATGACTCTTGACAAGGACTTATCAACAAAGACTTGTTTTCTCTAAGAGTAATTATTTTAATGTTTGGCGCCATCTTCCAAAGATAAAATTGCATTCCTATAGGCCGGATGTGTAATGGGTTTACAACAAAGGAAAGAATTTATTACCTTAAGGGTCTAAAGTTACTAACACCAAGGCCACTACTTATTTTTTCTATATACCAACTATTAATTAATATATATTCAAGGATACAATTCAGGGGATGTGAAAACTTGGCAACAAACACTGACTCATCAGTGAAATCCTTTACTAGTCTATTCTGACAGTTTTTAACTCTCTGAGAGGCTCTAAGCTATTTGAATATCTTAAGCTTCCCATGCCTCTCGAGGCTGGGAGACTGTAAACAATCGTATGCATAGCTGCAGGAGTCCGGGTAAACTTGTCAGGCGAGTTAGAGAGCCATCTGAGGGGTTTGGATTTAAACACTCCTAATTGCCCAGGAACTTTATTAATTGGAGCTGTAAGTTAACTCTTTGACAGAGAGAGCGAGATGGTGGTAGGGGACAGCCCCCAGTAAAGTCAGAGGTGAGAGCACAAAGCAATAAAGTAGGCAGACTCTGGTTTTTTGGGGGGTAGATGCTCGAGAATATCCGGGCGGACTCCTGAGGCTCAATCCCGCCTTTGCGTATGCCGAGCCTCCTTCCTCATGACCTTTGTCACGAGTGGAATGCCTCACCGGCTCCCGGCACCTGGGATTCTCCAGTCAAGAGCACTGGAGTGGGTTGCCATTGCCTTCTCTGGAACAGGTGTTAGATATTATCATATACCAAGAGTTCATAAAAAGACATTTCATCTGCTGGCTTCTCCAATGTTCCTGATGTAATGTGTATTGTTATGGGTAGGGAGAGGTTGAAACAGAGATGAGTGTATACAATTGCAATACTGGCAGGGATTGGGGGCAGGAGGAGAAGGGGATGACAGAGGATGAAGTCTGAGTGAACTCCGGGAGTTGGTGATGGATAGGGAGGCCTGGTGTGCTGCGATTCATGGGGTCGCAAAGAGTTGGACACGACTGAGGGACTGAACTGAACTGAACTACAAACTTTGGTTAAACTGTATCTGTTCAAGGTAGCCCAAAGACATTTTTAACTTTTCTTTCATGGAGGGATAAGCCTAATGCTGAGAATAAAATTTCCCAAGATGCTGCAAAACCCAACCCTTAGCTCTCATGTACATGCTATCCTGGGCTTATCCTGGTGGCTCAGTGGTAAAGAATTTGCAGGAGATGCAGGTTTGATCCCTGGGTCAGGAAGATTCCTGGGAGGAGGAAATGGCAATCCACTCCATTATTCTTGCCTTGGAAATTCCACAGACAGAGGAGCCTGGTGGGCTATATAGTCCATGGGATCACAAAAGAGTCAGACCTGGCTTAGTGACTAGAAAACAACAATATGCTAGCATGGAGTCCAGGGAATTTGGACCCTCTTGGGGAGGGGTAGCCTGGATTGGTGACAAAGTATGCATCAAATCAATGGAATTACTGGGATTTGAACCTGTCTACTCCAGTGCCCTTTATTTACCCTCAAGGATACATGATCACTCAGAACATCATCATTTAGAGGCACCCATCTGAGCAAGATTTCATGTTTACCTGTTGGGAAATAACCATGTTGTCAGTTCTCATCTCCTCCTATGCTATAGATTATTGCATCAACATCATGGAAATCATTGTCTACTTCATGTTAGTCAAAGAGACAATAGTAGATTAAATATGCCTACACCAATATTCCTTGCTATTTCTTCTACAAAGAGGCAGACTGGCTGACCTCAGCTACTTGCTTAACCAAAGAATGCAACAGAAGTGATCTTCTGGGACTTTGGGGACTAGGTCAGAAAAAGTCTTGCAGCTTTTGAGAAGGATTCTTTTGCAGAAGACTCTCTGAGTGCTCTGAGCTGTCATGTAAAAAGATCATCTATACTGAGACTGCCATGCTGGAGGGGCCAATGTATATAGGTGTTCCAGTTGACAATCCCAACTGGACCAGCCACCAAGACACCAGATGTGAGTGAAGTCATCTCTTGGCTGTTTCTTGCTCTTCTGTGAGATATTCCAACACAGGAATCTTCTCACAGATTGAAGTATCTGTTGTGCCCAAGTGTCCTGGACCCTAGGACATACCTCAGTATGAGATATTGGGTTTGTCTACCATTTTCAGAAATCCCCCAAGCTCTCAGGGAAGCTCCTTCTGCCACCCTTCCTCACATTTTACCCAATTCACAGCACCAGACTCTGTCCATTCCCCTCTGGGATAACCCAGCTTCATTCTCTTCAGTAAGACGTGTTTGCGTTCTTTCACAGTAGAGGTGCAGGTGGTGGTCCTGTGGTAAAATGCAGACTTCTTGGAAATACAGTGGTTTGGTGAGAGAAGGGGCTGGGTCAGAGGGCTGCTTTGTTCTCCTCTGATGAGTCCACAGGAAGAGGACAAAGCAAAACAAAATAAACACAAGCCACAAGATCGGTTTTCCTCTGATCTCTCAGTTCTTGACATGGGCACCTCAATGTTGTCTCCAAGTCCTTGGAATATTCAGAATTGAATTACATGTTAAAGAAAATGCCACAAATGCCAGAAAACTGTTAGTCATATTGGAGAAATGGGTCTCATACACAAATCAGAATATTTCATCAAGGGAAGAATTTTTCATTCAGGTGAGGCATGGTTAGATCCATGATTAAGGTGCAGTCCAAAATCTCAAAGAAGTTAAAATTGTATTTTGGCTATAAGACATTAATTCAAGAAAATAAAAATGCAGTACACGCCATTGGGTGGTGATTCAATGTTAAAATGTTGTGGGAGAGACAGTTATGTCTGTCTTTGACTTATAGAAAAGCTATTCTGAAAACCACGTCACAAAGGGAATGCACTTTCTACAGCTGTTCTCCAATCACCACTTTGCCCAAATTGACCTCTTTATGATCTAGAGACAATCTGCCCATGAGAATTTGAATGTAAAGTTTTCACTGAGTAGCATGACAGACACCCCTGTGGTGTGAGAGGACAGACTAGCAACTGACAAGGGGGAGAGGATCAAGGTGTAATTCTTGGCTTGGTCTGGCTTTGTCTATTGCGTGATTTTGTTTAACCCCAGCAGGTCCTCTGAAGGGCCTACAAGCTATAAGATGAAAAGTCCTGGGAACCTTTCAGGGTGGGGAAAGCTTTGTCCCTTTGAGAGGGTGTATAATGAATGGTTGAATATGTAAGCTCTTGTTCAGGCAGCTTGAGTTTGAATTTCTGTTCCTCCTTTTATTAGCTATGTGATTTTAGGCAAGTTAATTAATAGCTCCATATCTCTTCTTCAAAAAAAGTGCATAAACATTCCTCTATCATAGGATTTCTTGAGGATTAATTAATATAAAGGTACTTAGAATAGCACATCAGTTCAGTCACTCAATCGTGTCCGACTCTTTGTCACCCCATGAATCGCAGCATGCCAGGCCTCCCTGTCCATCATCAACTCCTAGAATTTACCCAAACTCATGTCCATCAAGTTGGTGATGCCATCCAGCCATCTCATCCTCTGTCGTCCCCTTCTCCTCCTACCCCCCAATCCCTCCCAGCATCAGAGTGTTTTCCAGTGAGTCAACTCTTCACATGAGGTGGCCAAAGTATCGGGAGTTTCAGCTTCAGCATCATTCCTTCCAAAGAACACCCAGGACTGATCTCCTTTAGAATGGACTGGTTGGATCTCCTTGTAGTCCAAGGGACTCTCAAGAGTCTTCTCCAACACCATAGTTCAAAAGCATTAATTTTTCGGTGCTCAGCTTTCTTCACAGTCCAACTCTCACATCCATACATGATCACTGGAAAAACCATAGCACATAGTAATTGCTCAGTGCATTATTCTGGTTATTTCCTCTTCAAGGATATCTCTAAAGAACAAGCAATCTGTGATAGGTTTGGAGGCTAACCTCTAATAAATAACTACTGAAGAGATGAGGTAACTTTTAGAAGCTTAAAGGAAGTAGTATTGATGTGCTGTAAAAAAAGTATTTATTAGCTTACCTGGCAAGTATAAAACTTATAGAATTTACTCTCCTAGGAGGTTGTGTAAGTCAGAAATAGATTCATGGAGGGATGAAATAAAGCTGTAAGTGGTAAGGACCTAGATTTAGGACATACTGAACTTCTGAGAGCACAGGAAGCAAATGCTGTTTCCCTAGCATCCCCATTGGTGCCACCATTGGAGAGAGTGGGCTGAATGAAACATGGGCTGGCCTTGTGGGAAAGGAGTTTACGTAGAGCATGAAGAAGTAAGTGGTCTGATGGCTGAAGCTTTCCAGAGCTCACAGTTGGAGATCCCACATTTGCTTGCCCAGAGGAGATGCTTACTAAGACTTTGTTAAACAAAAGAGATCCTCCAACTTTGGGACCCATCCTGGCCCCAAGGCAGTAAAAGAAACTTTTTTTATTTTCAGGAGTTTGGGAGGTGGTAACAGTATTTTGGGTTTTATACCCCACAGTTATCCTCCCTTCTTCCTTGCTGACAAGGCCCTGAATTTGTTCACATTTTGAGACACAGTATATCAATCCCCACAGCTTGCATCTTGATTGTTCTAGACAATTGTGATCATCCCATCCCTCCTCCCAGTGACTAGTTTAATTGTAGTCACTTGATCTAGTTCTGGTCAAGGTGATACAAGAGGAATTCAACTAAGAAGTTTTGGAAAGGATTTTTCTTTCAGATAAAAGAAGGCATACAAGTTACTTTATTCTTTCTTACTTTCAATATTATTATGTGAGGGTGTGATTTGTAGGCCTACTGCAGACTCCTTGTAGCCATGAGGTAAACTAAAGAGGTTCATCCTGAGTCCAGATATTAGTAAGTGACTTAGGAAAGCTTAGGACAGCCTACCTCAAGACTTGGTATGCGAGATTACCAGTCACCCGCTATTGTTTAAGTCACTTTTATTCGGGTGTTCTGTTACTTGCAGACAAAAGCATCCTGATGTGATCACCATGTATGTTTTGTTTACCACCATCAATTGGTGCAGCGCTTGGCACATTGAGCCAGGACCCCGTAATATTGGGTTGGCCAAAAATTTCATTTGAGTTTTCTATAACATCTTACGGACCCTGTTACAAGAGACTTGAATGAATTTTTGGCCAAACAGTTCATTGAATTAGTAATGACAGCACTTTTCAACCTTACTGCTGATTCTACTCTGTCCTATTTCTGGTGGTAAGGTCCCAGGAGGCTACCTGAGCCTTTGCTTAGGTAACCTGCCTGGAGCTATAGACACTTGTCCATTGAGTCTTTTTTTCATTTTTGCTTTTCTCAGTTCTTCCAGTGGAGTTATGCCCACAGTCAGTAGTGCCTCTCAGATCTTCTTGAGTTCAACCTCTGCCCAGATTGTGAAAGGATGGCCTGCTTTCACATCTTCTGTTGCTGAGTTCCTTCTGAAGAGGAACTGTGTGTTACCTTCTACTGAACTGCCCAGCCATACAACACTTGCCTGGATTGCCGAATTTTGTCTATTTTTTCTTTTGTCTCTGGAGACCGCTTGCCTGGAGCACTCTCCCTACTCCTACCCCAACTACCATCACCATCCCTTGCATCTTGTCTAGAACTCTAAGCTTCCTGTGGCTCCTGGCAGGTGTGACTTGTTCCCATCACCCAGCATCCCCTGAGTGAGTATGGCCTGTTCAATCAACAGACTTCCTGAAGCCTGAAAGGCTTTCCTCCTGATATACTCAAAAGCCTTTTCTGTCATTTAATAGAGTTTGGTCAGATGTTAATAAACAATGACAATTGCTTCTTCTATAGACTAGAAATCCTCACCTGTGATTGTGAAATATCAGGTAGAAGTTGAGCTAGAAAAAAATTCTCCTCTGCTCACTGTTCACCTGTAGGACTGAAGAAAGAGTCCAGGGACATTCTAACTTACATGAAATCAAAAAAGTAAATATTTTTAATCTTACTAAAATTATTAAGTATTAGAAATGGTGGATATTTTTAGTAAATTATAAAATTACATGAGCAGCCAAAAATGTAACCTAAATACCCATAGAATGGTAATTTAAATGTGGTATATTTACACAACAGAACACTAAACCAATGAGAATGAATGATCTACTATTCAACCATGTGGATGAATTTCAAAACACAATACCAAGTTAAAGAAGTCACATGCATATATACTGCATGATTCTATTTTGTTTAAAGTTAAAAAACAGGCAAACCTAACATATGGTATTAAAAGTGAGGATAGTGGTTACTCCTGTGACACTGTCACCAGGGTAACCACTATCCTGACTTATATGGAGACAGTGGCCAGAATGGAGCATGAGGTGGGATGTTCTACTTTTTGATGTGGGAGCTGGTTATATAAATGTATTCAGCTTGCAAAATTCACTGAGCTGTTCACTTATGATATGTATGTACACTTTTTTATACATGTTACACTTTAATAGCAAGTTCAAAAAAGTTACATTGACATGGAAACAAAGCCTGGATCAAAAACAAAAGTTCACAGAGTCCTAGTGCCAAAAATGAAGTTCTTCATTTTACAGAGGGGTGGACTGAGTGCTCAGAAAGTCCAGTGAAAAATCAGTAAGCCAGTGGTCAATTAGACACGGCACTCATGTCAGATTCCAGCCTGATGCTCTTTCATTGAATGGGCACAAGGGAACTTAGACTGTAACCAATAGCCTAGTGATATTTCCTTCTGTGCATCTTTATTTCCTTTTGTTGGATTTACTTGAGAATCGGAGTTGGGGGACGTGTTCAGACATATTTATTGCTAACAGATGCTTTGTTGTTTAACTGAGGTATATACTAAACAGCACAGATGACTAAGGTTGGCAGTTGCACAGGGTCCCCCATTCAGATGAGTCCCATTCTTTAGGTAATGCTCTACTATTGCCATCTTGAAATTCTGGCTAATTTTTAAACAAAGGCCCAGTATTTTCATTTTAATTGGTTCCCATAGGTTATGTAGTCAGTCCTGCAGATAACTGTTGATTTGTATAATAAGGTGGCATACAGGTCAAGAATTTGTAATCAAGATTCATCAGTCCTGATGCTGCTGCTAAGTCACTTCAGTCGAGTCCGACTCTGTGCGACCCCATAGACGGCAGCCCACCAGGATCCCCAGTCCCTGGGATTCTCCAGGCAAGAACACTGGAGTGGGTTGCCATTTCATTCTCCAATGCATGAAAGTGAAAAGTGAAAGGGAAGTCGTTCAGTTGTGTCCAACTCTTAGCGACCCCATGGACTGCAGCCTACCAGGCTCCTCTGTCTATGGGATTTTCCAGGCAAGAGTACTGGAGTGGGGTGCCATTGCTGGGAAAGATTAAAGGCGGGAGGAGAAGAGGATGACAGAGGATGAGATGGTTGGATGGTATCACCTACTCAATGGACACAAGTTTGAGTAAACTCGTGGAGTTGGTGATGGACAGGGAGGCCTGGCGTGCTGCAGTCCATGGGGTCACAAAGAATCAGACATGAATGAATGACTGAACTGAACTGAACTGAAGGAAATTTATTATTTAAAGTTAAATCTTACACAAGAACAAATTATTTTTATATGAAGAATAACCCCCTAATTTATGTATATTACTGTTAAATTTCTGTACCATCAGTTGACTTAAAACATGAGATCAAATGGAACATGAAACAATAAATAAGGTTCTTGAAATAGTCCAATTTAAGAACTGGAAAGAAATATTCAGTTCAGTTCAGCTCAGTCGCTCAGTCATGTCTGACTCTTTGCAACCCCATGAATCGCAGCACGCCAGGCCTCCCTGTCCATCACCAACTCCCGGAGTCCTCCCAAACTCATGTCCATCAAGTCGGTGATGCCATCCAGCCATCTCATCCTCTGTTGTCCCCTTCTCCTCCTGCCCCCAATCCCTCCCAGCATCAGAGTCTTTTCCAATCAGTCAACTCTTTGCATGAGGTGGCCAAAGTACTGGAGTTTCAGCTTTAGCATCATTCCTTCCAAAGAAATCCCAGGCCTGATCTCCTTTAGAGTGGACTCGTTGGATCTCCTTGCAGTCCAAGGGACTCTCAAGAGTCTTCTCCAACACCACAGTTCAAAAGCATCAATTCTTCGGCACTCAGTTTTCTTCACAGTCCAACTCTCACATCCATACATGACAGAGATGGCATCACTGACTCTATGGACGTGAGTCTGAGTGAACTCCGGGAGTTGGTGATGGACAGGGAGGCCTGGCGTGCTGCGATTCATGGGGTCGCAAAGAGTCGGACACGTCTGAGTGATTGAACTGAACTGAACTGAATATACCATTGTGTGTGTGTGTGTATGTATGTATATATATGTGTGTGTGTATATATATATATATGCATGTACCACATCTTTATCCATTCACTTGTTGATGGACACTTAGGTTGCTTCCATATTTTGGCTATTGTGAATAATTCTGCTATGAACATAAGGATGCATGTATCTTTTTGAATTCATGTTTTTGTGGATTTTTTTAGATCAGTTCTATAAATTTAAAAACATGTATGGATTTGTTTTTTTAAAAGGATATTTTAAAATATAAATTCAATTTATGTAACAGTTATATAATAGCTATAGGTCTCATCAGGTTATCTATTTCATCTTGGATAAGTTTTAGTAGTTTGTAGTTTTTGAGAAATTAATCCATTTTATTTAAATTGTTGAATTTTTGTTCCTAGTGTTGTTCATAGTATTTTCTTATGATCCTTTTAATGCCTGTGAGGTCTGTAATAATATCTCCCCTTTTCATCCCTGAAGTTTTCCTTCACCTGAGAATATCTTCATTTTACCTTTATTCCTGAAGGATATTTTCACTGGATATAGATTTCAGTGTTGACAGTTATTTTCTTTTAGCTTGTTAAAATTGTTGTGCTTCCTTTTCCTGGCTTCCATGGTTTCTGGTGAACAGTCTGTTGTCCTTTGCATCATTGTTCCCCTATAGATAATGTGTCCCTTTCTCTAGCTGCATCCAAGTGTTTCCTTTAATTTTAGTTTACAACATTCTGATTTTTATGTGCCTAGGTATGGATTTATTTGTGTGTGTGTGTGTGTGTTTCTCTATTTGTGTGTTTTCTAGCTCCTTGAATCTGTAGTTTTATGATTTTTGAAAAATTTGAGAAATATTCAGCCATAATTTCTTTAAATATTTTTTTTTCAGCAGCACTATCCTCTTTACCTTTCCTTATGGGACTTCAATGACATGTCTATTAGACATTTCTTGTTTTTTAATCCCACAAGTCCCCAGGACCCTGAAGTTTTTTAATCTGTTTCTCCTGAATAATTCCTATTGATCTATCTTCAAGACCAGTGACTTTTTTCTCTGTTACCACCTCTATACCAGTATTGACTCTATCCCATGAGGTTTTTATTTTTATTGTATTTTTGTTCTATAATTTCCACTTGGTTTTTTCTGTCTTTCTGTCTTGTTGTGGTTGATACTTTTTATGTTGTTCTGAGTGTTCACAGTTTCTTATTTAAACATTTTTTAATAATATCTTGATTTAAGGATTGTCCAATAATTCCAACCTCTGTGGCATCTTATCACTGGTCTCTTTTTCCATGTATGTTGAAGTTGTCAAGGTCTTTGTGTGTTAGAACTATATCCTGGGCAATTTCAACGTTATAAGATGCTGGGTTTTGTTTAAGTCCTATGAATCTTATTGAGACTTTTGTTTTAGAATTTTGTCTTGACCTCTTTAGATTCAGGCTGCAAATTCCAATCCAGGCTGTGGTTGCAACATCGCCTTAGTTTTTAAAGACTTTACAGTGTTACAAGGGTCTGTCTTAAGTGTGTGCCATTCAGTTTGAAATCTAGATGAGAGCCTCTCTAAGGCCAGATCCAGAATTTTCAGGTCGGGTGAGCCCAGGAGTTCATCAATAGTTGTACGGAATTGCTTTCTGAGGTCCTTTCCCTCCTCTATCTCTGAGAGACTTACTGGTCCCTAGGGCTCCCCTTTTTGGTCCTCTGGCCAGAAATTGCAATTTATCCTATTATGTTAGAAGGGCAGAGAGAAAGGGAAAAAAATCACTGGGGCTTGGATTGGCCTGCTCTCTTGGACTTGTTTCACTGATTTTAAAGGAAGATTCCTCTCCCTTAGGATATGATCTCCTATAGTTTTCCTTTATTGCCATGCACATGCCACTGGATTGCCTGGGATATGAGGTAAGAGGGCAAAGGTAGAGAATAATTGAAGAATTTACCTAGCTATCTCTGAGCTTTAAGAGATCTCTTTTATATTCCTTGCCCCCAAGACAGAGTCTTAAGGTGCTCTCTTGCTGTTTGCATCACAATGCTCACATTTGTGTTTCTGCTGCATTTCCTTTCGGGTTACAATTTCCTTCCCACTTTCAGCCCAAATGCTTCCAGAGAAGTTGGTCTCACTTATGACTCAGGAAAGAGCAAGTAGTTCATGCCTAAAACAATTCACTCAACACATTTTCCTGGCTAAAACTGATTGATTTAGAATTGGACATGAGACCCAAGCAGAGCCAAGGAGATGGGAAAAGATTTCTGCTAGAATTTATAGAAACAGCACTAGGTCTTCCCCATCTCTAGATTTAAGCCTTCAGCCCTTGGAGCTGCTGGCAACTGTGTGGGGACCATAGGAGAGACAGTTCCTAGGAATGTCACCAACACCAAGGATGCAGAGCAGAGGAAAGGAGAGGGAGACAGCAAGAGAGAGAAGCCACATCCTGGTATCACTTAAGCTTTGGATTAATTATCTGAAACCAGTTAGATCTCCCCATGCACTATCTAGTAACTAGAGTCAGTGTATGCCTTTTATTTCTTATTGCATTATGAGTTGGTCTTTCGGACACTTGCAATGGTAATGTTTCTCACTTTATCAGTACTATCATTCTGTATTTCCTCACATATTGAAAACTCTAATTAGTTATAACCTGTATTTTCTCTTATAATATTTGCCTTTACCTTTTCTTTGTGGACCTGGGCAATCTTGTTATCCATCTGTCAGTTTAAGTGATGCTACTAAGTCACTTCAGTTGTGTTTGACTCTGTGCAACCACATAGACGGCAGCCCACCAGGCTCCTCAATTCCTGGAATTCTCCAGGCAAGAATACTGGAGTGGGTTGCTATTTTCTTCTCTGATGCATGAAAGTGAAAAGTGAAAGTGAACTTGCTCAGTTGTGTCCGACCCTCAGCGGACCCCATGGACTTCAGCCTTCCAGGCTCCTCCGTCCATGGGATTTTCCAGGCAAGAGTACTGGAGAGGGGTGCCATTGCCTTCTCCGGTTTAAGTGATGAGATGTCAGTAAACTCTCCTATGACTGTGAACAGGCGTTGCTGCTGCTGCTGCTGCTAAGTCATGTCAGTCATGTCTGACTCGGTGCGACCCCACAGATGCAGCCCACCAGGCTCCCCTGTCCCTGGGTGCCGGGGACCAGCCCCAGCTGATCCAGGGTATTCAAAGGAGAGACGGCCTAGGTGACTATTTATATGCTAATTAGAGATATAAAGAATAATAGAATGAGGATAGCTCAGTAGGAAAATTCAGTGGAGAAAAGAGGCTGAGTAGCTTGGTTTACGCGGGAGACCAATAAAACTTCAAGACAAGAAGTTTGCACCACTTACGTAGGCCGCAGGCGCCCTCTCGAATAGCGGAAGGTGCCTCACCCTAGACACCTTCTCGAGTGGGTCTTAGAAGCCCAGGCATAATTAGTAAGCGTGGTGGGCTCCGCGCTCCAGATGGAGACTCAGCTGGAAGTTAAAGGGAAGAATGACATGGGGAGACCAAGCGTTGGTGAGCAAGGCCCGTAGCTATATTTTCAACAGGGGCTTATATACCCTAAGTTACACATAGAGGATAATAGGGGATGCAAAGTCAGCAGTCTTTGATTCTTATCAAAAACCAGGGTTTCTTTCCTGCAAATTTATCGTATACAAATGGTTTAGGTGATTTACATCATCTTCTGGCCAGAAGGCCTACTAACATTTTATGACTCTTGACAAGGACTTATCAACAAAGACTTGTTTTCTCTAAGAGTAATTATTTAATGTTTGGCGCCATCTTCCAAAGATAAAATTGCATTCCTATAGGCCGATGTGTAATGGGTTTACAACAAAGGAAAGAATTTATTACTTAAGGGTCTAAAGTTACTAACACCAAGGCCACTACTTATTTTTTCTATATACCAACTATTAATTAATATATATTCAAGGATACAATTCAGGGGATGTGAAAACTTGGCAACAAACACTGACTCATCAGTGAAATCCTTTACTAGTCTATTCTGACAGTTTTTAACTCTCTGAGAGGCTCTAAGCTATTTGAATATCTTAAGCTTCCCATGCCTCTCGAGGCTGGGAGACTGTAAACAATCGTATGCATAGCTGCAGGAGTCCGGGTAAACTTGTCAGGCGAGTTAGAGAGCCATCTGAGGGGTTTGGATTTAAACACTCCTAATTGCCCAGGAACTTTATTAATTGGAGCTGTAAGTTAACTCTTTGACAGAGAGAGCGAGATGGTGGTAGGGGACAGCCCCCAGTAAAGTCAGAGGTGAGAGCACAAAGCAATAAAGTAGGCAGACTCTGGTTTTTTGGGGGGTAGATGCTCGAGAATATCCGGGCGGACTCCTGAGGCTCAATCCCGCCTTTGCGTATGCCGAGCCTCCTTCCTCATGACTTTGTCACGAGTGGAATGCCTCACCGGCTCCGGCACCTGGGATTCTCCAGTCAAGAGCACTGGAGTGGGTTGCCATTGCCTTCTCTGGAACAGGTGTTAGATATTATCATATACCAAGAGTTCATAAAAAGACATTTCATCTGCTGGCTTCTCCAATGTTCCTGATGTAATGTGTATTGTTATGGGTAGGGAGAGGTTGAAACAGAGATGAGTGTATACAATTGCAATACTGGCAGGGATTGGGGGCAGGAGGAGAAGGGGATGACAGAGGATGAAGTCTGAGTGAACTCCGGGAGTTGGTGATGGATAGGAGGCCTGGTGTGCTGCGATTCATGGGGTCGCAAAGAGTTGGACACGACTGAGGGACTGAACTGAACTGAACTACAAACTTTGGGTTTAAACTGTATCTGTTCAAGGTAGCCCAAAGACATTTTTTAACTTTTCTTTCATGGAGGGATAAGCCTAATGCTGAGAAATAAAATTTCCCCAGATGCTGCAAAACCCAACCCTTAGCTCTCATGTACATGCTATCCTGGGCTTATCCTGGTGGCTCAGTGGTAAGAATTTGCAAGAGATGCAGGTTTGATCCTGGGTCAGGAAGATTCCTGGGAGGAGGAAATGGCAATCCACTCCATTATTCTTGCCTTGGAAATTCCACAGACAGAGGAGCCTGGTGGGCTATATAGTCCATGGGATCACAAAAGAGTCAGACCTGGCTTAGTGACTAGAAAAACAACAATATGCTAGCATGGAGTCCAGGGAAATTTGGACCCTCTTGGGGAGGGGTAGCCTGGATTGGTGACAAAAGTATGCATCAAATCAATGGAATTACTGGATTTGAACCTGTCTCTCCAGTGCCCTTTATTTACCCTCAAGGATACATGATCACTCAGAACATCATCATTTAGAGGCACCCATCTGAGCAAGATTTCATGTTTACCTGTTGGGAAATAACCATGTTGTCAGTTCTCATCTCCTCCTATGCTATAGATTATTGCATCAACATCATGGAAATCATTGTCTACTTCATGTTAGTCAAAGAGACAATAGTAGATTAATATGCCTACACCAATATCCTTGCTATTTCTTCTACAAAAGGCAGACTGGCTGACCTCAGCTACTTGCTTAACCAAAGAATGCAACAGAAGTGATCTTCTGGGACTTTGGGGACTAGGTCAGAAAAAGTCTTGCAGCTTTTGAGAAAGGGATTCTTTGCAGAAGACTCTCTGAGTGCTCTGAGCTGTCATGTAAAAGATCATCTATACTGAGACTGCCATGCTGGAGGGGCCAATGTATATAGGTGTTTCCAGTTGACAATCCAATGGACCAGCCACCAAGACACCAAATGTGAGTGAAGTCATCTCTTGCTGTTTCTTGCTCTTCTGTGAGATATTCCAACACAGGAATCTTCTCACAGATGAAGTATTGTTGTGCCCAAGTGTCCTGGACCCTAGACATACCTCAGTATGAGATATTGGGTTTGTCTACCATTTTCAGAAATCCCCCAAGCTCTCAGGGAAGCTCCTTCTGCCACCCTTCCTCACATTTTACCCAATTCACAGACCAGACTCTGTCCATTCCCCTCTGGGATAACCCAGCTTCATTCTCTTCAGTAAGACGTGTTTGCGTTCTTTCACAGTAGAGGTGCAGGTGGTGGTCCTGTGGTAAAATGCAGACTTCTTGGAAATACAGTGGTTTGGTGAGAGAAGGGGCTGGGTCAGAGGGCTGCTTTGTTCTCCTCTGATGAGTCCACAGGAAGAGGACAAAGCAAAACAAAATAAACACAAGCCACAAGATCGGTTTTCCTCTGATCTCTCAGTTCTTGACATGGGCACCTCAATGTTGTCTCCAAGTCCTTGGAATATTCAGAATTGAATTACATGTTAAAGAAAATGCCACAAATGCCAGAAAACTGTTAGTCATATTGGAGAAATGGGTCTCATACACAAATCAGAATATTTCATCAAGGGAAGAATTTTTCATTCAGGTGAGGCATGGTTAGATCCATGATTAAGGTGCAGTCCAAAATCTCAAAGAAGTTAAAATTGTATTTTGGCTATAAGACATTAATTCAAGAAAATAAAAATGCAGTACACGCCATTGGGTGGTGATTCAATGTTAAAATGTTGTGGGAGAGACAGTTATGTCTGTCTTTGACTTATAGAAAAGCTATTCTGAAAACCACGTCACAAAGGGAATGCACTTTCTACAGCTGTTCTCCAATCACCACTTTGCCCAAATTGACCTCTTTATGATCTAGAGACAATCTGCCCATGAGAATTTGAATGTAAAGTTTTCACTGAGTAGCATGACAGACACCCTGTGGTGTGAGAGGACAGACTAGCAACTGACAAGGGGGAGAGGATCAAGGTGTAATTCTTGGCTTGGTCTGGCTTTGTCTATTGCGTGATTTTGTTTAACCCCAGCAGGTCCTCTGAAGGGCCTACAAGCTATAAGATGAAAAGTCCTGGGAACCTTTCAGGGTGGGGAAAGCTTTGTCCCTTGAGAGGGTGTATAATGAATGGTTGAATATGTAAGCTCTTGTTCAGGCAGCTTGAGTTTGAATTTCTGTTCCTCCTTTTATTAGCTATGTGATTTTAGGCAAGTTAATTAATAGCTCCATATCTCTTCTTCAAAAAAAGTGCATAAACATTCCTCTATCATAGGATTTCTTGAGGATTAATTAATATAAAGGTACTTAGAATAGCACATCAGTTCAGTCACTCAATCGTGTCCGACTCTTTGTCACCCCATGAATCGCAGCATGCCAGGCCTCCCTGTCCATCATCAACTCCTAGAATTTACCCAAACTCATGTCCATCAAGTTGGTGATGCCATCCAGCCATCTCATCCTCTGTCGTCCCCTTCTCCTCCTACCCCCCAATCCCTCCCAGCATCAGAGTGTTTTCCAGTGAGTCAACTCTTCACATGAGGTGGCCAAAGTATCGGGAGTTTCAGCTTCAGCATCATTCCTTCCAAAGAACACCCAGGACTGATCTCCTTTAGAATGGACTGGTTGGATCTCCTTGTAGTCCAAGGGACTCTCAAGAGTCTTCTCCAACACCATAGTTCAAAAGCATTAATTTTTCGGTGCTCAGCTTTCTTCACAGTCCAACTCTCACATCCATACATGATCACTGGAAAAACCATAGCACATAGTAATTGCTCAGTGCATTATTCTGGTTATTTCCTCTTCAAGGATATCTCTAAAGAACAAGCAATCTGTGATAGGTTTGGAGGCTAACCTCTAATAAATAACTACTGAAGAGATGAGGTAACTTTTAGAAGCTTAAAGGAAGTAGTATTGATGTGCTGTAAAAAAAGTATTTATTAGCTTACCTGGCAAGTATAAAACTTATAGAATTTACTCTCCTAGGAGGTTGTGTAAGTCAGAAATAGATTCATGGAGGGATGAAATAAAGCTGTAAGTGGTAAGGACCTAGATTTAGGACATACTGAACTTCTGAGAGCACAGGAAGCAAATGCTGTTTCCCTAGCATCCCCATTGGTGCCACCATTGGAGAGAGTGGGCTGAATGAAACATGGGCTGGCCTTGTGGGAAAGGAGTTTACGTAGAGCATGAAGAAGTAAGTGGTCTGATGGCTGAAGCTTTCCAGAGCTCACAGTTGGAGATCCCACATTTGCTTGCCCAGAGGAGATGCTTACTAAGACTTTGTTAAACAAAAGAGATCCTCCAACTTTGGGACCCATCCTGGCCCCAAGGCAGTAAAAGAAACTTTTTTTATTTTCAGGAGTTTGGGAGGTGGTAACAGTATTTTGGGTTTTATACCCCACAGTTATCCTCCCTTCTTCCTTGCTGACAAGGCCCTGAATTTGTTCACATTTTGAGACACAGTATATCAATCCCCACAGCTTGCATCTTGATTGTTCTAGACAATTGTGATCATCCCATCCCTCCTCCCAGTGACTAGTTTAATTGTAGTCACTTGATCTAGTTCTGGTCAAGGTGATACAAGAGGAATTCAACTAAGAAGTTTTGGAAAGGATTTTTCTTTCAGATAAAAGAAGGCATACAAGTTACTTTATTCTTTCTTACTTTCAATATTATTATGTGAGGGTGTGATTTGTAGGCCTACTGCAGACTCCTTGTAGCCATGAGGTAAACTAAAGAGGTTCATCCTGAGTCCAGATATTAGTAAGTGACTTAGGAAAGCTTAGGACAGCCTACCTCAAGACTTGGTATGCGAGATTACCAGTCACCCGCTATTGTTTAAGTCACTTTTATTCGGGTGTTCTGTTACTTGCAGACAAAAGCATCCTGATGTGATCACCATGTATGTTTTGTTTACCACCATCAATTGGTGCAGCGCTTGGCACATTGAGCCAGGACCCCGTAATATTGGGTTGGCCAAAAATTTCATTTGAGTTTTCTATAACATCTTACGGACCCTGTTACAAGAGACTTGAATGAATTTTTGGCCAAACAGTTCATTGAATTAGTAATGACAGCACTTTTCAACCTTACTGCTGATTCTACTCTGTCCTATTTCTGGTGGTAAGGTCCCAGGAGGCTACCTGAGCCTTTGCTTAGGTAACCTGCCTGGAGCTATAGACACTTGTCCATTGAGTCTTTTTTTCATTTTTGCTTTTCTCAGTTCTTCCAGTGGAGTTATGCCCACAGTCAGTAGTGCCTCTCAGATCTTCTTGAGTTCAACCTCTGCCCAGATTGTGAAAGGATGGCCTGCTTTCACATCTTCTGTTGCTGAGTTCCTTCTGAAGAGGAACTGTGTGTTACCTTCTACTGAACTGCCCAGCCATACAACACTTGCCTGGATTGCCGAATTTTGTCTATTTTTCTTTTGTCTCTGGAGACCGCTTGCCTGGAGCACTCTCCCTACTCCTACCCCAACTACCATCACCATCCCTTGCATCTTGTCTAGAACTCTAAGCTTCCTGTGGCTCCTGGCAGGTGTGACTTGTTCCCATCACCCAGCATCCCCTGAGTAGTATGGCCTGTTCAATCAACAGACTTCTGAAGCCTGAAAGGCTTTCCTCCTGATATACTCAAAAGCCTTTTCTGTCATTTAATAGAGTTTGGTCAGATGTTAATAAACAATGACACTTGCTTCTTCTATAGACTAGAACCTCACCTGTGATTGTGAAATATCAGGTAGAAGTTGAGCTAGAAAAAAATTCTCCTCTGCTCACTGTTCACCTGTAGGACTGAAGAAAGAGTCCAGGGACATTCTAACTTACATGAAATCAAAAAAGTAATATTTTTAATCTTACTAAAATTATTAAGTATTAGAAAATGGTGGATATTTTTTAGTAAATTATAAAATTACATGAGCAGCCAAAATGTAACCTAAATACCCATAGAATGGTAATTTAAATGTGGTATATTA
>NW_020867252.1:0-51991 GCF_003369695.1 Bos indicus x Bos taurus | reverse complement strand
TGAAAGGAAGGATGTCAAAGTCCTATTACAGGAAGAACATGAGGAAGGGTCCAATTTTTGTAGCCATCTTTGGAAGACACCATGTGTTAAACACCCACTTCCCTGATTCTAGCTCTCAGGCATGATGTCATCTCATTACTGGCTCTTCATTCAAGTGTCTGCTTGCCATTCTTCTTGTGGACACTGGTACCCTAAATCATCCATCTCATCTTCCCCTCATGGCTGTGCCCTGGTCCTGGTGCCCGCCTGAACTTGGTTTTGTTCATCACCACTATTTCCACTCAGGGTCAGTTTTGTCTAATGTGAGTTTTACATATATATCCCTCGCCTCTCTGTTTCTCTTCCAACAGAGAAGCAAATTCCATTTAGTTCATTGTTAGTCATACCTAGTATTGAAAATGAAAAGTGTTAGTCACTCAGTCACCTCCGACTCTTTGCGACCGCATGGACAGTAGCCTGCCAGGCTCCTCTGTCCTTGGAATTCTCCAGGCAAGATACTAGAGTGGGTTGCCATTTCCTTCTCCAAGGGATCTTTCCAACTCAGGGATCAAACCCAGGTCTCCCACATTGCATGCAGATTCTTTACCATCTGAGTCACCAGGAAAGCCTTATATCTAGTATTACTAGTTCTAAGAACCAATGTTCCTAATGATTAATTTTCTCACAATCCTGAACATATAGGAATAAGTACAATTGAATGCATTGCTGACACAGTATATTCAGAGTATAAATCTAGATATTTTCTGACTTGGGACAGAGCTGGAATAGAATCATAGATCAGTAGAGACTGAATTCAAGGCCACTTTAATTGTGTTAAAAGGCCAGACCAATGGGATTTCATTCAAATCCCACATACCGGGGTTTGTCCAAGGGGTTGCAATGAGTGTTAGGAGCCAGCATAGAAATATAAAAATTACACATCCACTTTAGAGACCCAAAATTTAGAACATCCACTATTTCAAATAGTGTATCAAAAATTCAAATGGAGAAACAGAAGCTAATTGTAGAGATGGCTACTAGATAAGTGATAAGGGAGAAAATGATAACCATCGATTTAAAATTTTTACTTGATTATTGAAGACTATTTGGAATATATCAACATGAATAAAGAAAAAAAATAAAATATCTTTGCTCACAGCTCAGAGAAAAGTATGTACCTTGGTGAATTTTTTAATTTTGTGTATATTATAACATATTCTTTCATAATTTTGACAGCTATGGGATCATATTACCCTTACATCCTTCTTTTAAAAGTGATATTTCATTATCTATATTATTAAATATTGCTTCAAAATTTCACTGTTAATAGCTGAACACTATTGAACTGTATGAAGATAATTTATGTAATTATTTTCCTATTGTTGTACATATAAGCTATTTTAATATTTCTACTATTATAACCACCACTGTGAGGAGCAACCTTCTTTATACATAAGGTTCACATATTAATTAGATCCTATTTTCATTAGCAAAAATAAAAAGTTTAGAATATCTCCCCCTTGCCCCCTCAAAAACAATTTTCATCATTTTTAAAACTTAAGGAATTACAATAATTGTAAAATTGTATCTTATTTTATATTCACATTTATTTGATTAACAGAATAGAATATTTTTATGTGTTTATTAGCCATTTAAGAGTCTATTTTAGGAATTATGCCCATAGTTTGTGCACATGTATCTGTGGGCATATGATGATAATATCTGAAGCAGAAATTTATGTATAAGTCAGGGTTTTTAACTGCAAGGAAAAAAGAGAGAAAGTAAGGAAATATAGAAAGAAAGAAGGAAGAAACAAGGTTATGTTAAAAAGATCTGAGGTAGTTCCTAGTGTCTTTGGGAAGGCTTGAAAACTAACCTGGAGGCTAAACAGACAGGAAATATGACTAACACCTCCCTTTTCAACTGATTCTGGTCAAGAAACTACTGCCCCTATACAACAGCCACCAGAGAGAGAAACTCCTTGCTCTTTGTGTCTCATTTCACTAGCTTTTGAGTCAAAGTCTGGCACCACATGGCAAATTAACTAAGCCTTAGACTCCACAGGAATGAGGACACCTGCATGCACAACCCAAACTCCTGAGATGGAGATTTCCCATAACAGAAAGAGATGGCAGGTGGGGAGCTCAAACAAAAGTGAAGCACCTGTTACACTCTATAGTGGGAGGCCTCTTCTCTCTTTGTCATTGGTGTGACCTACAGTGTTAGGATAAAGCAGAAATCAGTGATGACCTGGGCACACCCGGGGATCACGTCTCAATGACACCTGCAATTAAGATGTCAGTTATGCCTCCTTATAGCTCATTAACTGATGAGACACTCCTTGCGGGTAGCCTTCCCTGCCTGAAATCCCCACAGTACCTAGGATGGCACCTTCCAGAAGACTCCCAGATACAAAGACATGATGTCTTGAACACCTCCTTTAGAAAGGGCATTAACTTTCTTGGCTGTGAAGCCAGCAGGCCAGCTAAGTGAGTCAGGAGAGGGCCAAATGTGCAAGGCTGAGACCATCCAGTGAGGCAGAAGACCCACTAGATACGCACACAAAAAACGCTGACAGTGTGATCAATCAACCTCATGGTTATCTTGAACTCTCCTTCCCTCAGAGTCACCTCTACCACACAGAAGACTTTCTGCTACTATGCTGATGGGTTTTCCAGGATTTATCACCATAAATTAAGCTTTTCACAACTCTGATATTAATTTAACTAACATTTCCTGGACAACTACTATGCATATATCTACTTGAGCTACACACACCAAGGTTTTCAAAATCCAGGTTATTGCTGAACATGCTATGTTCTACCTAGAATTTATGTAACTCCTGACTCTTCCCTTCTCCACCCTATATCTGCTCCAAAGGCTAACCTTGCTTTCTGGCTTCTGGCTGGGTTTGGGCAATGGTAGCACCAGCAGGAGACTGAAGGGAGAGAGGCAGGTGAAGCTGGTGTCTAGTCTTCCAGGCTCCTACATGCACTTTCCCTGTGGGGAAACTGCCTCTGTACAGTTCTGTACCTAGTTCTAGTGAGTGCCCTCTTGAAAAGTTATGACCAACATAGATAGCAGATTGAAAAGCAGAGACATTACTTTGCCAACAAAGGTCCGTCTAGTCAAGACTATGGTTTTTCCAGTGGTCATGTATGGATGTGAGAGTTTGACTGTGAAGAAAGCTGAGTGCTAAGGAATTGATGCTTTTGAACTGTGGTGTTGGAGAAGACTCCCAAGAGTCCCTTGGACTGCAAGGAGATCCAACCAGTCCATTCTGAAGGAGATCAGCTCTGGGATTTCTTTGGAAGGAATGATGCTAAAGCTGGAACTCCAGTACTTTGACCACCTCATGCGAAGAGTTGACTCATTGTAAAAGACTCTGATGCTGGGAGGGATTGGGGGCAGGCGGAGAAGGGGACGACAGATGATGAGATGGCTGGATGGCATCACTGACTCGATGGACGTGAGACTGAGTGAACTCCAGGAGTTGGTGATGGACAGGGAGGCCTGGCATGCTGCGATTCATGGGTGGCAAAGAGTTGGACACGACTGAGCGACTGAACTGACTGAACTGACTAGGTCCCAGATTGCCAGGAGAAGTATCAATAACCTCAGATATGCAGATGATACCACCCTTATGCAGAAAGTGAAGAACTAAAGAGTCTCTAGAGATGAAGTGAAAGAGGAGAGTGAAAAAGTTGGCCTTTAAAGCTCAACATTCAGAAAAACTAAGATCATGGCATCTGGTCCCATCACTTCATGGCAAATAGATGGGGAAACAGTGGAAATAGTGGCTGACTTTATTTTTCTGGGCTCAAAAATCACTGCAGATGGTGGTTGCAGCCATGAAATTAAAAGATGCTTACTCCTTGGAAGGAAAGTTATGACCAACCTAGACAGCATATTCAAAGCAGAGACATTACTTTGCCAACAAAGGTCTGTGTAATCAAGGCTATGGTTTTTCCAGTAGTCATGTATGGATGTGAGAGTTGGACTATAAAGAAGGCTGAGCACTGAAGAATTGATGCTTTTGAACTGTGGTGCTGGAGATGACTCTTGCGAGTCCTTAGACTACAAGGAGATCCAACCAGTCCATCCTAAAGGAGATCAGTCCTGGGTGTTCATTGGAGGAACTGATGTTGAAGATGAAACTCCATACTTTGGCCACCTGATGTGGAGAGCTGACTCATTTGAAAGACCCTGATGCTGGGAAAGATTGAGGGCAGGAGGAGAAGGGGACAACAGAGGATGAGATGGTTGGATGGCATCACTGACACAATGGCCATGGGTTTGGGTGGACTTCGGGAGTTGGTGATGGACAGGGAGGCCTGGCGTGCTGTGGTTCATGGGATTGCAAAGAGTCAGACACGACTGAGCAACTGAACTGAACTGAACTGAACTAGGTCCCAGGGTGGCATTGGCACCCCAATGCCTTGGGGTGGCACTATTCCCATCTTTGTGAACAGTCTTCAATATTACATACCATCTCTTTCCTTCCATGAATCTCAGATATGTCAACTAATAATACTAAGGCTATTACACTACTAAGAGATTAAAACAATTTTTTTCTTCATGTTAAAATCCTAATACTATGTCTGCAACTTACTTTGGAATTCATTTTACAAAGATGGAGTGATGGATAGAAGTGTGATAAAGCAAACATGGTAAAATGTTAGTGGTAGAATCTTGGTGGTGAGTGTTTGGGTGCTCATTATAAAATCTTCCAACATTCTGAATGCTTGAAGTTTCACAATACAATGTTAGTGAAATCTTATTACCAAAGACATGGAGAAGACTTAAAAAACTCTAAAGGAATGTGACAAGTTTGATGGAATGGACTATTGGTGAGAAATATTAAGTACTGAGATTGACACAAGAAAAAATAATTGAATTGTCTAATAACCATTAAAGAAATTGGAAAGTTCATGAAGTATTTCCCCTTAAAACATACTAGGCCATTATGTTTTACAGGCAAATTCTATAAAGTATTCAAGGACTTAGTAAATCCCATATTATCTAATCAGTGCAGTTTTCGTCTGTATCTTTCATTATTCCTTTAGGAAAGATTCCCAAAAATGGAATAACGAGTTCAAGACATATGAAAACGTTTGTGCCTCTTGGCTCCCTTCACTGATTTATATTGAGGATAACCAGCATTGTATTTCATTTGCACAGCTCACCCCTGTCTTTCAGCCAATCTGTTTTTATGTCCTGTATAGCCTCTGTGTTCTCAGGCAGTGTCATGTCATCCTGTTTTGCAAAGTAAGATATTGACATATATTTGGACATCTATTGAGATATCAATTGCTAATCTGAGAGAAGCATGGATAGTAAATAAGGGTAACTCATGAAGAATCAGAATACAGGTAGTACTGAGACCCTATAAAACAGTGGTACAAGATTGCTTTGTAGTGCTCACTTGGTCATGTCTCACTCTTTGAGGCCCCATGGACTGTAGCCTGCCAGGTTCCTCTGTCCATGGAATTTTCCAGCAAGAATACGGGAGCAGGTTGCCATTTCCTACTTCAGGGAACCTTCCTGACCCAGATACTGAACCCATATCTCTTACATCAGCAGGTGAGTTCTTTACCACTAGTGCCACCTGGAAAGCCCCTACTTTGTAGACCAGCTTCCTAAAATAAAGACATTATGAGAGAAACAAAAATGAAGGTATCTCTTGATTTTTCTGTTCTTTTAAAACTTCTGATTTTACAGCCTGAGTAAGCAGCGTTTTCAAATTATCCCAGGTCTCATCACTCAAGGGAGGCTTGATAATAACTACATACAATATTTTACTCAATCACTGAATCCTTAAATATTAAGTCTATGTGAGACTCTAGGGAACAGAAGTGGGACAAGGAAGGTACGTCCAGGGAATAAGTGAGCCAGTGAGAGAAGAGGAGGAAGTTTTCAGCTCTCATGTAATAGCGGAACCTGCCAGTCCACTGCTGTCGTAAAGCACAGCAACAGTACAGGACACATTCAGAGTTCCCAGCACTTAGAGAGAACACAACCAACCAAAGTCAATGTCAGCCAACACAAGGGTGGCTCCCTGGCTGAGGCACCCTGGCTATTTTCTAGAATGAAAATGGGAGGCCACAGTACCAGGAACCATGACAGAGGCTCGCCCACACTTGTGTCTCCAGGGAGACCTGCATGGACACTGGGTTACATGTGTCTCTTCTTCATATATAAGGACCACTGGAAAAGGTCCAGTTAGGACACAGGACTCAGCCCAGGGGAGTACATGTGACAGCAGATGCTAATGCTTGTGCTAACACCCAGAGACAAACAGTCATCATGCAACTACAAACGAAGCAAGCAAAGGGAGAGAAAATAGAAATGCAGAACCTAGAAGGAAGAAGGAATAGGGAAGGCTGTTATGCTGCAAGCATACATTTGGGAGAGTATCAAAAACAGACTGCGGGATATAAACATAAACTCTGGAGTTAAATCTGGGTTGGAGTCCCAGTGTGGTCACTTATTGGCCACATTACACTGGGCAAGTTACCTGTAAACCAGCCATTCTGAGCCTCTGGTTTCCCATCTGTAAACTGGAATATCACCACCTACTAATAAATCAGACTCTTCTGTACAAGTTATTTTAAATAATGTATTAAGTATCAGCACAAAAGATACTCAAGTACCTGACATCTACTGTCACTTGGATATCATTTGGGGTCTCAGGGCCCATGAAGACTGAAAGCTCCAACTTCCTATACTGTGGAACAATTAAAGATGCCCTTTGTGTCTTTTAAAAAAATTCTCAGAAATGTGCACACTGCATGCGTGTGTGTTTGTATGTGTGCTTGTGTGTCTATGTTTTAGGGAAACTGGACAGGGAGATTTAACTCAATATGTCAGATTTCAAAAAATGTAGTTTGCTCTATCTTGTATTAATTCATCTCATCATTTCTTTTCAATTTTGAAAGAAAATATGCATATACCAATTAAAAGTCACACTCTTCACATTAAAATATTGTTTTTGTTCAGTCGCTCAGTCATCTCTGACTCTTTGCAACCCTATGGACTGCAGCATGCCAGGCTTCCCTGTCCTTCACCATCCTCAGAGCTTGCTCAAACTCATGGCCATTGAGTCGGTGATGACATCCAACCATCTTGTCCTCTGTTGTCCCCTTCTCCTCCTGTCTTCAATCTTTCCCAGCATCAGGGCCTTTTCTGATGAATCAGCTCTTCACATCAGGTGGCAAAAGTATTGAGCTTCAGCATCAGTCCTTCCAATGAATATTCAGGGTGGATTTCCTTTAGGATTATCTGGTTTGATCTCCTTGCAGTACAAGAGTCTTCTCCCACACCAAGGTTTAAAAGCACCAGTTCTTCGACACTCAGCCTTCTTTATTGTCCAACTCTCCCATCAGATGGACCTTTGTTGGCAAAGTAGTGTCTCTGCTTTTTAATATGCTGTCTAGGTTTGTCATGGCCTTCCTTGGTGGCTCAGATGGTAAAGCGCCTGCCTACAATGTGGGAGACCTGGGTTGGATCCCTGGGTCAGGAAGATCCCCTGGAGAAGGAAATGGCAACCCACTCCAATATTCTTGCCTGGAAAATCCCATGGACGGAGGATCTTGGTTGGCTACTGTCCATGGGGTCGCAAAGAGTCGGACACGACTGAGCGACTTCACTATCACTATCACTAGGTTTGTCATAGCTTTTCTTCCAAGGAGCAAGTATCTTAATTTCATGGCTGCAGTCACCATCTATGATGATTTTGGAGCCCCAGAAGATAAAGTCTGTCTCTATTTCCTTTGTTTCCCCAATCCATTTGCCATAAAGTGATGGGACTGGATGCCATGATATTTGTTTTTTGAATGTTGAGTTTTAAGCCAGCTTCTTCACTCTCCTTTTTCACCTTCATCAAGAGGCCCTTTAGTTCCTCTTTGCTTTCTGCCATAATGGTGGTGTCATCTGCATATTTGAGTTTAATTGATATTTCTTCTGGCAATCTTGATTCTAGCTTGTGCTTCATCCAGCCTGGAATTTCACATGATGTACTGTGCATAAAAGTTAAATAAACAAGGTAACAGTATACAGCCTTTATTGATTCCTTTCCCAATTTTGAACCAGCCCGTTGTTCCATGTCTGGCTCTAAGTTGTCGCTTCTTGACCTGCATACAGATTTCTCAGGAGGCAGGTAAGGTGGACTGGTATCTCCATCTCTTCAAGAATTTTCCACAGTTTGTTGTGATCCACACAGTCAAAAGGCTTTAGTATAGTCAATGAAGCAGAAATAGATGTTTTTCTGGAATGCTCTTGCTTTTTCTAATTTCCAACAGATGTTGGCAATTCAATCTTTGGTTCCTCTGTCTTCTCTTAATAGAGCTTGAACATCTGGAAGCTATTACTTCACATACTTTTGAAGCCTAGCATGGAGAGTTTTGAGCATTAATTTGCTAGCATGTTAAATGAGTACAATTGTGCAGTAGTTTAAACTGCTTTTCTTTGGGATTGGAAAGAAAACCTAATCTTTTACAGTCCTGTGGCCATTACAGAGTTTTCCAAATTTGCTGGCATATTGAGTGCAGCATTTTAATAGCATCATCTTTTAGGATTTTAAATAGCTCAGCTGGAATTCCATCACCCTCTGCTAGCTTTGTTCGTAGTGATGCTTCCTAAGGCCCACTTGACTTCACACTCCAAGATGTCTGGCTCTAGGAGAGTGATCACAGTATTGCAGTCATGAAGATCTTTTTTGTACAGTTCTGTGTATCCTTGCTACCTCTTCTTAATATCTTCTGCTTCTGTTAGGTCCATACTGTTTCTGTCCTTTATTATGCCCATCTTTGCATGAAATGTTTCCTTGGCATCTCTAATTTTAAAAGTATATATTAAAATAAACTTTCTAGTTATTTTAACTTCTTTAGGTAAGTACTTTGTCAATTTAAGTGTAAAATACACATCATCAAGTGTATTTCTCTCTTTTCTTAAAGGATCTCCCCACCACCATCACCACCACCACCCCACCTTTCTACAAGCCATTCTTGGAGTAAGGTGAAGCTCATATCTTCCTGGCAGCAAGGGAAGGGGTGTCAGGTCCTATGTTGTCCTTCCTCATGGTCCTTGATAAACTCAAGGCTGAGGACAGCTCACCTCACCAAGGACTTAGGCAGTGGCCCCTGTCCTCAGTGTAAACACTGCTCTCTACAGTTCAGGTCACCTGTGGTCGAGGCCTGGGTTCTCCTCCCAATCTCAGCAGCTCATACAGACTTAGCAAATCTTCTGAGCTCTGACCATGACTCCAATTTAATTGCCAGCTTAGCCTGCCCTACTTCAAGCCCTTGGCCACAGAGTCACTTTAGCCAGAACTTGCCAGAGTGTTCTTCAGTTATATACCATATTTTCACTGAGCATAGTCCTGAGCAAAGTACCACCTGGTCTTTTCCTTTTTATCACAAGTCTTAAGAATAGTGTGGTGGGTGTGAGGGAGAAACAGTGTCAAGTTATCACTCCACACTGAACAATGCCACATCAATCCTACTCTAGTCACCATATATCACCCTGAGGCATCGCAGCCGCATCTCTTCCCAGAGTCATAAGGAGAAAGCAGATAGAAGCCCTTTCACTGTTGACTTCTTCTTCAGCCTAACTGGGATTTCTTACTTCTCAGGTCCTGAGTAAAGCCAATGCAGTGGAGAAACTGGATTCCTGGATTAGTGTCTACTTCTTGTCACATGGTCCCTTCTTCAAGATTACAGTCTGGATCTTCTCTACACCAGAGTTTACAATAAAATGCTATGATTACAGCCAGACAAGTCAGAGTCTTGATATGTAATGGGAACCATCTATAATTTAGGAAATTCTTGGAATTGCCAAGACACCTGGAATTTGCATACTGACCATCTCTGATTGCCCTGTGTCTTTAATAATACCAGTACCTTGAGGCAAAGGTTTCTTTTAGTTGATGTGGAGGTCACAAGCACATGCTAAAGGGGAAAAAGATTAAGTTCTAAAACATCCTCATTGTATTAACATCACCTTGGTGGTCTCTTATCTCAGACTCCCAATTCCAATAGATTCCCTCAGGTACTTAGTCACCCTGCCTTGTTGCATCTGCTGGTTCTAGTCTTTCCCACCTAGACTCAGGTGTAAAATCAAATAGTCCTGTTCTAAGGCAGTTCACCTTCAAAACGAAATATCTGGGGATCTTGGTGCAATGTAGCTTGGGTCCAAGATTCTCCATTTCTGACAAGTTCGTGGTTGTAGCCCATGCTGGTCCCAAGACAATACTCTGTGGAAGGCTTTGGGAAATTTTGTATTTTTGTTCCACGCAGATCAGTTCTGCTCTTCCAGGCTCCTATTGACAAGTTACATTTCCACACGCACTTTTTGCCTTTCCAAACCCAATGTATTACACAAAAAATTGAACTAGTATTTGGTACAATCCACCCTCTTTGACTTCCCTGGTGGCTCAGATGGTAAAGTGTCTGCCTACAATGCAGGAGACCTGGATTCAATCTCTGGGTCAGGAAGATCTCCTGCAGAAGGAAATGGCAACCCACTCCAGTACTCTTGCCTGGAAAATCCCAGGGATGGAGGAGCCTGGTAGGCTACAGTCCATGGCATTGCAAAGAGTTGAACACGACTGAGTGACTTCACTTTCTTTTCTTTCACCCTCTTTGGAAAATAGATTCATTTTAAAAACTTCAGATGTTGTTGTTTCCTTTGCATCATGCCCATTTATCTCTAGGTTATTTGTCTATTGCTAAGCAAGTATTACCAGTGGCTAATCTTGTTTGTGACTTCCATCCCATTCATGCCCCTACTCTTCTTTTCCTACTTCATCTCACTCCACCAGTCCCCATCCCAAAATAATCTCATTTAAGAGACCAATACTTTTAAGCTGATTTCCTTTAAGCCTACATCATGTGGGCAAAAATGACAAACAGAGACAGGCAAGGACTTCTTGTTGGTAAAAATAAAAAGGGAAAGGGGAAAAAATATCAAGCCAATGAAGTAGAATTTGCCATGAGGGCTTCTAAATTTGTTCTGCTGTGAATTCAAACTGGAACACTGGGAACTTCATATCTTAGCCACTTTATCAGGTGATTAGTAATTTAAAATGTCTCAAAAAAAAATAGCACTGAAGAAAATTTGTATCCAACCTGTATTTGGCTCATCTGAACACAGAAGCACTTAAGAAATATAAAATTCTTTAATCATTCCAAATTGCTCAAGTACAAACCAGGCCAAGAGCGTCAATTGCTTCTAAAATAAGATACAGGTGTTCTGAAAAATCTAAAGCAGTCTGTTCATTTTAAATTACTCTTCATTCCATGTGACCACAGGGGAGGGAGAATTGAAGAAGGCATTTTCCATCACTAGTAGAATGACAGTGGTGATTCAAAAAAAAAAAAAAATAGAAAAGACACATATGAGATACAGCCACTTCTTTCTGTCTTAGCTGCTCAACCAAGGCTGGAGGAGCAACTACACAGCAACAAGGGGAATCTGACTAATCTTCAAGGTAAACTGCATCACTGGTCTCAATTTTCACCCTGCCCAAATCTATGCACTTTGCCAAGTGATTTCGAAGTTCCTCCCTGTAAAGGTGATGAGTATGTTTCTCCACACATTGACTTTGGTTTGTCCATGTTACTTTCTTTGGCCATAGAATGAAGCAGCAGAAACAGTATGCTAGCTCTGAGTCCAGCTTTAAGAGGCCTTGTGTGATGCATGGGCCTCTTTGGGACTTGTTGCTCTTTGGGACTTTTGTCATCACCACAATACAACATTCCCCTTGTATCCCTCTGCTCCCAGGAGGAGGATGAAAAATTCATGGAACAGAGCTGCTTCAACCAAAAAGAATGTGAAGGAGCCCAGCTCAAACCATCTGGCTCTCAGTCAACCCACAGACACACCCTACTCATCTCTGTGCCACTGAGTTTCTGTGGTCATTTGTTCCACAGAATGATCATAGCTACAGCAGACTCTTATAGTACTATCTAGTAGCACTGAAAGCTAGGAGTACCCTGTTCTTGGTTTGGTGCTATAAATCTGTCTTTCATTGTGAGTACAATATTCATGACCAGCATCTCCTTAATACTGAGAGTATCTTTTTGGGTTGCAGCAGTCTGCACAATTCATCACTTCCATTTTCCTAAATTTTAAAACAATTTTTAGCTTTTTGGCTAAGATTTAGAACTCCTCTCATCCACTTAATGTTCAGTTTACTTCAGTTCAGTCACTCAGTCATGTCCAACTCTTCACGACCCCATGAATCGCAGCACGCCAGGCCTCCCTGTCCATCACCAACTCCTGAGTTCACTCAAACTCATATCCATCAAGTTGGTGATGCCATCCAGCCATCTCATCTTCTGTCATCCCCTTCTCCTTCTGCCCCCAATCCCTCCCAGCATCAGGGTCTTTTCCAATGAGTCAACTCTTTGCATGAGGTGGCCAAAGTACTGGAGTTTCAGCTTTGGCATCATTCCTTCCAAAGAACACCCAGGACTGATATCCTTTAGAATAGACTGGTTGGATCTCGTTGCAGTACAAGGGACTCTCAAGAGTCTTCTCCAACACCACAGTTCAAAAGCATCAATTATTTGGCAAGAATACACAGAAGAACTGTACAAAAAAGATCTTCATGACCAAGATAATCACGATGGTGTGATTACTCACCTAGAGCCAGACATCCTGGAATGTGAAGTCAAGTAGGCCTTAGAAAGCATCACTACGAACAAAGCTAGTGGAGGTGATGGAATTCCAGTTGAGCTGTTCCAAATCCTGAAAGATGATGCTGTGAAAGTGCTGCACTCAATATGCCAGCAAATTTGGAAAACTCAGCAGTGGCCACAGGACTGGAAAAGGTCAGTTTTCATTCCAATCCCAAAGAAAGGCAATGCCAAAGAATGCTCAAACTACCACACAATTGCACTCATCTCACACACTAGTAAAGTAATGCTCAAAATTCTCCAAGCCAGGCTTCAGCAATACATGAACCACTTAATGCTAACTATATCTTAAAATGGGGCTTGGCCTTGAAAAAAATGCTTTCTAAGAGTTCTTGGTGTGGGGTTATGACACCTCTACAAAAACCATACCTTCCCCCAGTGGGACTGTGCCTATAGGAACTGAAGGCATCCTGCTGTTTGTTCTGGAAGGATATTCATTAGATCAGAAAGTAGACAATGCTGAATTTGAATTCAAAATCATTAGCTGCATGGCTTTGAACAAGTTATTTAACCTCTCTGAGGCTCAATTATTTAATTGATAAAATGAGATCTCATGGGGCATTAAATGAGGTAAGAATGTAGAATACACAGCCTGATACCTGACATATGCAAGTAACAGAACAAGTATTTTTTTTTCTTTTTTATTCTGACTCCCCTCCTATCTTATTCAAGGAGCTACTATGGCTACGTGGAAAAAAAAAAATTGGTGTTAAACACAATTAATAGGATCTCTGAATTTCTAATATGTGCTAAACAAGGCAATGGTACCCCACTCCAGTACTTTTGCCTAGAAAATCCCATGGACAGAGGAGCCTGGTAGGCTGCAGTCCATGGGGTCTCTGGGAGTCGGGCACAACTAAACGACTTCACTTTCACTTTTCCCTTTCATGCATTGGAGAAGGAAATGGCAACCCACTCCAGTGTTCTTGCCTGGAGAATCCCAGGGACGGGGGAGCCTGGTGGGCTGCAGTCTCTGGGGTCGCACAGAGTCGGACACGACTGAAGCGACTTAGCAGCAGCAGCAGCAGCAGCAGCAAACATAGTGCTTTACTGAGGATACAACATGAGTAAGACATGATCCGCAGCTTTAGTGAACTAAAGTGTAGCAGACAACACTCTGGAGTGGGTACTATTTTATCTATCATCTCATTTAATTCCCTTAACAATCTTGTGAGATCTTATCCCCATTTTTCAGGGCAGCCTCCAATTCGCATAGTTAGGAAGAAGCAGAGCAGAGATTCAAACCTAGGTAGTCTGGATCCAGGGCCCATGCTCTTATTCCTCTGCTATGATGGTATTTATTAAAGTAAATATGCACAAGCTCTGTGACACAGAAACACTGCTTCCTGCCAGCTCTGCCTGCTCCCGTGTGCAATACAATGTGTCTAAGAACTTGGTTCACTGCAGAACCGTTTACAATACTGATAAACTGAAACAATACAATGAGGAAGGGTAATGAAAAATGAGCATTGCAAGATGCCGTTTGTATTATGATTTCAGACTTTTTTAGATACATGAAGAATTGATGCTTTTGAACTGTGGTGCTGAAGGGACTCTTACAAGTCCCTTGGACTGCAAGGAGATCCAACCAGTCCATTCTGAAGGAGATCAGCCCTGGGATTTCTTTGGAAGGAATGATGCTAAAGCTGAAACTCCAGTACTTTGGCCACCTCATGAGAAAAGTTGACTCATTGGAAAAGACCCTGATGCTGGGAGGGATTGGGGGCAGAAGGAGAAGGGGACGACAGAGGATGAGGTGGCTGGATGGCATCACCAACTCGATGGACATAAGTTTGGGTGAACTCTGGGTGTTGGTGATGGACAGGGAGGCCTGGCGTGGTATGATTCATGGGGTTGCAGAGAGTTGGACATGCCTGAGTGACTGAACTGAACTGAATGTATGTATGTAAATATATAAGAAAAGTTACCACACAGATAACCTCTTGAGAAGTGACCAGGAAACGAGGGGGTGGCTTTTAATATTATACTGCATTTATATATTTCTCATTCAATTAAAAATTAATATTTTTAATCCCTTCCTAACAAAAAATTCGGTGAGAAACTCCAAAGGCTGACTGAAAGAATATTCTATGAGCGTAGCATGAGCTGCATAACAGTTGGACAGAGGAAATTTATCAAGCTGGAAAAATTAGAGCCAGAAAATCATAAAACATAGATAGGACCATTACTCCCCAGACGAATCATACATACAAAAATGCTGAAAGACACTGAAGGATTAACACGGCAGTAAGAAAGGGAGTGAGTAAATATCTTATAATTTTATTTGTCAAGTATACCTCAATTAAGCTAAAAATAACAGTTTGACGACTACCCTCATATTAATAGTGAATGGGCATAAAAAACTTTTACACAGTCACTTCCTGGGAACTGGTGATGGAAGAGAGAAGAGTAAACATCCCCTGCACTGAAAAATTTTAGTATAAGCCTTAAAACAGACAGCATGAAACAGTGAGCATTAGAAGAGGAAGACAGAGGGTTGCAGTGGAGGAGACAGTGGCTCAGTCTGAGGAGACCTGAATTCTGTTTTTGGTCTTCCTGTAATTCACTGCCACCTTCAGACACAGAATATCTGACACTCAAAGAAGGTCTTAGAGACCCAAGACCTTTCTCACTGCACAGATGAGGAAATGAAGACAAGGGCAGGAGGTAGATTGCTCAAATTCTCCTGGTAGCAGTCCTGGAGCCCAGGCTGAGACCCTAGCAGAACCCTCCTCGATCACCATAGACTCAGGTCTGAGTCTTCATTCATGGCTGAGAATGGAGCCCCTGGGATGACTGTGCACACCACAGACAGCTACAGCGTTCACACCTGTGTAAGGCACTCAGGCCTGTCCAAAGGCGAGGGTGCTGAGCATGAGCTTTCTTATTTCTTTCCCACTTTATTGATCCCATTTTATTGAGATATAATTGAGGTAAAGCATTGTGTAAGTGTAAGGTGCACAGCATAATGACTGGACTGACATACATCATGAAAATATGTCCACAATACATACAGTGAACATCCACATCTCACATACATAGAACATGAAAGAAATAGAAAAAAATTTTCTTCCTTGTGATGAGAAATCTTAGGACTTACTCTCATATACAATGGTATTAATTTATCATGTGCTACAGTACAAGGATGTTATACATCCCAAGTTTTTTATTAAGTAAAGCCTACTCTTGAAAGAGACATTGGAGAACAAAGGCATATATATTTATTTATTTATGAATTCATTTATTCCTAAAATAAAACATTTTATATGCACTTGTTGGTCATTAAGAGTACGATACAGTAATGGAAACTTTCACAGATTAGAAATAAATTCCCTTCTCAAGAATTGTATCTAATAGGAGAGTATGATGATTTTGTGCCACTGGCAATATTAGCAATATATAAGCAATATATAAAATCCAGCAATATATAAAATCCAGCAATATACAAGAAGGGTAATGGATCATGTGGGATTCATGATCACATTAACATTTGAAAATGAATCATTATAATTCACCACATTAACAGAACAAAAGAGAAAAAACATCAGAACAAGAAAGCCAGAAAATGTACTTAAAAATTCAAAAGTCTATTGATATTAAAACTTCTCAGGAAACTGGAAATAGATCGGAGTTTCCTGAGTGTGATAAAGGGTACCTATGAAAAACCTAGAGCTAACATATTTAATGTTGAATTACCAGCCATTTTTACCCAAGATTAGGAAAAAAGTAGAGATTTCCACTTTCCTTACATGTATTCAAAAGTGTACTAGAAGTTCTACATAGTTCTAGACAAAAAGAAAAGAGATTAAAAGGAGAATGATCATTACTTTAGACAATATTATTGTGTACTCAGAAATTCCTATGGAATCTAAAAAATAAACTAATAAAACAAATTATGAAATTCACAGGATACAAAGTCATGTACAAAAATCAATTGTATTTTCATTTACTAATAATAAATAATTAGAAAATAAGATATAATTTAGAATAGCATAAAAATACATAGAAATAAAATGAACAAAACATGCATAGACCTGGACAGTAAAAATTATTTAAAATTTATAGGAGAAATTAAAAAAAAATTAAAAAATGACAGCTCATGTTAAGATATACATGTTAAATGTCAATTATTCCCTGATTGATATAATATTCAAAACAATCTCAACAAAATACAAGCCAAGATTTTTGAAGACATTGTTAAGCTGATCTTAAATTTTTCTTAAAATGTACATGATCTAGAATATCCAAAACAATCTTGAAAAATAAAAATGTTTGAGGACCCTCAGTATCCAAATTCAAGACATACTATAAAAATACACTAACCAAGAAAGTCTGATACTGTTGTAAGGATAGAAAAGTAATAAACAGAGCAGAGGAAAGTCTGGAAATGAACCCACACAAACACTTTCAACTGATTTTCAACAAAGGCAATTCAAAAAGTTTATTACTCTATATTTCCTAGAGCTTGCTCAAATTCATATCCATTGAGTCAGTGATGCTATCTAGTCATCTTATCCTCTAGCCTCTTTCTCCTTTTAACTTCAATCTTTCCCATCATCAGAGTCCTTTCCAATGAGTTGGAATAAGACCTGAATAAATACTGGTGAATCCTGAGCAGACTGCTGCTGCTGCTGCTGCTAAGTCGCTTCAGTCGTGTCAGACTCTGTGCGACCCCAGAGATGGCAGCCAACTAGGCTCCCCTGTCCCTGGGATTCTCCAGGCAAGAACACTGGAGTGGGTTGCCATTTCCTTCTCCAGTGCATGAAAGTGAAAAGTGAAAGTGAAGTCGCTCAGTCGTGTCCGACTCTTTGTGACCCCATGGACTGGAGCCTACTAGGCTCCTCCGTCCATGGGATTTTCTAGGCAAGAGTACTGGAGTGGGGTGCCATTGCCTTCTCCGGAGCAGACTGATGATGACTAAACATTTGAGTCAAATGAAACTGAGTGAAATATATATATATATTCACAGCTGAATAAAAAAATAAATTCCATATATATGTGTTAATACACTATACTGGTGTTTTCCTTTCTGACTTACTTTACTCTGTATAATAGGCTCCAGTTTCATCTACCTCATTAGAACTGACTCAAATACACTCTTTTTTATAGCTGAGCAGTATTCCATTGTGTATATACACCATAACCTTCTTATGCATTCACATGCTGATGGACATCTAGGTTGCTTCCATGTCCTGGCTACTGTAAAGCAGTGCTGCAATGAACATTGGGGTACACGTGTTTCTTTCAGTTCTGGTTTCCTCAGTGTGTATGCCCAGCATAGGATTGTTGGATCGTATGGGAGTTCTATTTCCAGTTTTTTAAGGAATCTCCACACTGTTCTCCATAGTGGCTGTATTAGTTTGCATTCCCACCAACAGTGTAAAAGGGTTCTGTTTTCTCCACACTCTCTCCAGCATTTATTGTTTGTAGACATTTGAGGGCAGCAATTCTGACTGGCATGAGGTGGTACCTCATTGTTGTTTTGACTTGCATTTCTCTGATAATGAGTGATATTGAGCATCTTTTCATGTGTTTATTACCCATGTATGTCTTCCTTGAAGAAATGCCTGTTTAGTTCTTTGGCCCATTTTTTGATTGGGTTATTTATTTTTCTGGTATTGAGCTGCATGTATATTTTGGAGATTCTTTGTCAGTTGTTTCATTTGCTATTATTTTCTCCCATTCTGAGGCCTGCCTTTTCACCTTGCTTATAGTTTCCTTAATTGTGCAAAAATTTAAAAGTTTTGTCCCATTTATTTATTTTTGCTTTTATTTCCATTACTCTGAGAGGTGGGCCATAGAGAATCTTGCTGTGATGTATGTCAGAGAGTGTTCTACCTATGTTTTCCTCTAGGAGTTTTATAGTTTCTGGTCTTACATTTAGATCTTTAATCCATTTTGAGTTTATTTTTGTTAGAAAGTGTTCTAGTTTCATTCTGTTACAGGTGGTTAACCAGTTTTCTCAGTACCACTTGTTAAAGAGATTGTCTTTTCTCCATTGTATATTCTTGTCTCCTTTGTCAAAGATAAGGTGTCCATAGGTGCATGGATTTATCTCTGGCTTTCTATTTTGTTCCACTAATCTATTTATATTGTTGTCTTTGTGCCAGTACCATACTGTCTTGATGACTAGCTTTGTAGTATTATTTGAAGTCAGGCAGGTTGATTCCTTCAGTTCCATTCTTCCTTCTCTCCCATACTATCTTCCACCAAATTAAGGACTGATCTCAGCGATTCTCAATCTCTATCTGAGTGGTTCTCACAACACATTAGAAACTGCTGGACAGATTACATTTACAAGCACCTCTATACAGTAGGCAAAAATAAGACCAGAAGCTGACTGCAGCTCAGATCATGAACTCCTTATTGCAAAATGCAGACTTAAAGAAAGTAGGGAAAACCACTAGGTTATTCAGGTATGACCTAAATCAAATACATTATGATTATACAGTGGAAGTGACAAATAGATTCAAGGGATTAGATCTGATAGACACAGTGTCTGAAGAACTATGGGTGGAGGTTCATAACATTGTACAGGAGGTAGTGATCAAAACCATACCGAATTATGAAATACAAAAAAGCAAAATGGTTGTCAGAGGAGGCCTTAAAAATAGCTCAGAAAAGAAGAGAAGTGAAATGCAAAGGACAAAAGGAAAGATGTGCATCTGAATGCAGAGTTCCAAAGAGCAGCAAGAAGGGAAAAGAAAGCCTTTATGAGTGAACAATGCAAAGAAATAGAGGAAAACAACAGAACAAGAATGACTAGAGATCTCATCAAGAAAATTAAAGATAACAAGGGAACATTTCATTCAAAGGCGGGCACAGTAAAGGACAGAAACAGCAAGGGCCTAACAGAAGCAGAAGATATTAAGAAGAGGTGGCAAGAATACACAGAAAAACTATACAAAAAAGATCTTCATGACCCACAAAGTCACGATGGTGTGATCAGTCACCTAGAGCTAGACATCTTAGAGTACAAAGTCAAGTGGGCATTAGGAAGCATTACTATGAACAAAGCTAGTGAAGACAATAGAATTCCAGCTGAACTATTTCAAATCCTAAAAGATGATGCTGTGAAAGTACTGCCCTCAATGTGCCAACAAATTTGGAAAACTCAGCAATGGCCACAGGACTGGAAAAGTTCAGTTCTCATTCCAATCTCAAAGATGTGCAATGCCAAAGAATGCTCAAACTACCGCACAACTGCACACATTTCATATGCTAGCAAAGTAATGCTCAAAATCCTTCAAGCTAGCCTTCAACAGTATATGCAGCAAGAACTTCCAGATGCACAAGCTGTATTTAGAAAAGGGTGAGGAACCAGAGATCAAACTGCCAACATCCATTGGATCATAGAAAAAGCAAGAAAATTCCAGAAAAACACTTACTTCTGCTTCATTGACTACATCAAGCCTTTGAATGTGTAGATCACAACAAACTGTGGGAAATTCTTAAAGAGCTGGGAATACCAGACTACCTTACCTGCCTCCTGAGAAACCATGTGCAAGTTAAGAAGCAACACTTAGAACTGGACATGGAACAATGGACTGGTTCCAAACTGGGAACAGAGTACTTCAAGGTTATATATTGTTACCCTGTTTATTTAACTTATATGCAGAGTGCTGTGCTGTGCTTAGTTGCACAGTTGTGTCCAACTCTTTGTTAACCCATTGACTGTAGCCCACCAGGCTTCTCTGACTATGGGGATTCTCCAGGAAAGAATACTGGAGTGGTTTGCCATGACCTCCTCCAGGTGATCTTCCCAACCCAGGGCTTGAACCTGGGTCTCCCACATTTCAGGCAGATTCTTTACCATCTGAGCCACCAAGAATACTGGTGGCTCAAGAAGTAGCCACCAATTTTCGGAAGCACAAGAATACCAGAGTGGGTAGCCTGTCCATTCTCCAGGGAATCTTCCTGACCCAGGAATCAAATGGGGATCTCCTGCATTGCAGGCAGATTCTTTTACCAGCGGAGCTACCAACTGCTGCTGCTGCTAAGTAGCTTCAGTCGTGTCTGACTCTGTGCGATGCCAAAGACGGCAGCCCACCAGGCTCCCCTGGCCCTGGGATTATCCAGGCAAGAACACTGGAGTGGGTTGCCATTTCCTTCTCCAATGCATGAAAATGAAAAGTGAAAATGAAGTCGCTCAGTCGTGTCCAACTGTCAGCAACCCCATGGACTGCAGCCTACCAGGCTCCTCCATCCATGGGATTTTCCAGGCAAGAGTACTCGAGTGGGTTGACACTTCCTTCTCCACTGAGCTACCAGAGAAGCCCTATATGCAGAGTACATCATGCAAAATACCAGGTTGGATGAAGCACAAGCTGGAATCAAGATTGCTGGGAGAAGTATCAATAACCTCAGACATGCAGATGACACTACCCTTATGGCAGAAAGTGAAGAAGAACAAAAAAGCCTCTTGATGAAAGTGAAAGAGGACAGTGAAAAAGCTGGCTTAAATCAACATTCAAAAAACAAAGATCATGGCATCTGGTCCCGTCACTTCATGGCAAATAGATGAGGAAAAAATGGAAACAGTGACAGACTTTATTTTCTTGGGCTACAAAATCACTGCAGATGGTGACTGCAGCCATGAAATTAAAAGATGCTTGCTCCTTGGGAAAAAAGCTATGACAAACCTAGATAGCATATTAATACGCAGAGATGTTACTTGGCTGACAAAGGTCGTATAGTCAAAGCTATGGTTTTTCCAGTAGTCATGTATGGACATGAGAGTTGGACAATAAAGAAAGCTGAGTGCCAAAGAACTGATGGTTTTGAACTCAAGAGGGTGTTGGAGAAGACTCTTGAGAGTCTCTTCAGCTGCATGGAGATCAAACCAGTCAGTCCTAAAGGAAATCCTAAAGGAAATTCCTGAATATTCATTAGAAGGACTACTGCTGTAGCTGAAGCTGCAATGCTTTGGCAACCTGATGCAAAAAACTGACTCACTGGAAAAGACCCTGATGCTGGGAAAGGCTGAAGGCAGAAGAAGAAGGAGATGACAGATGATATGTTTGGATGGCATCACTGACTCAATGGACATGAGTTTTAGCAAACTTTGGGAGATGGTGAAGGACAGGGAAGCCTGATGTGCTACAGTCCATGGGGTTGCAAAGAGCTGTACACGACCAAGCGACTGAATAATAACAATAAAGCCATATCCCAGGTATATAAAACTAGAATCTCCAATGGTTAAACATAAGGCATCAGTATTTTTTAAAGATGATTTGAGTGTATAGCCACAATTGAGACTCAGTACTCTCTGGGCAATTACAAAAAGGAGATAGTGTTGCTATCCACCGAACTCTGTCCAATTCATAATACTCTCAGTGAGTCTGCTGATGTCCAAACTCTTCTATTTCTCAAGAACCTTACATCAAAATGCAAAACTTGTGTCCGATGGGGAAAGATGCACAGAAAAACACTGGTACTGCCAAAAGAAATAATGATTTTGATCCACCAGAACCTAGGGCATAAACTAAAATAGAAAACATCAATGCAAATCCATCCACAGAATGACCAAGTTATCCCATACTTTCTCACTCAGCAATTATTTCCTCATTCCTTTCCTTTATTTCAAACAAATCACCTTCTCCTGGGTTCCATTTCTCATGGTCACATAATTATATCAAACTCAAGTCATTATTTAGACAAGCTAGGGCACTTGGGCCTTTAACTGTTTGTTATCAGTCAGTCCTTTTGTGTCTATAAAGTTATTTTGGCACATCACCCAACAAAGCATGACAACGAATGCCTCAGAAGTTATTCTGAAGAGATAAAGATGGCCATAATAAAGACTCAATCCACTAGAGTTAGATGTTTCTAAGGCTATAGCCTTACAAAATAAAAGAGTTACTAAGTTACAATAATAACATTTGGAAGCTGATTAGATATTAAATGAGGATTACTTGTGCAAAACATAAGCAGAGGAGGGCTAAGATACAAAAAAGTAAAAGACAGACTTGTTTAAATGACTGTTATAAACCTCTAAAAGAAATGGCAGGATCTGCAATGGGAAACAGTTGAGACAAAGTCTGCATATCCCCCAGCAGTTCCTGATCCTGGCATGGATGATACACTAAGATAATAAAGAAATCTGAAAATTGTATTTACTTCCCTTTACTTAGGTTATGCATACATTTTAAATGAAGGATTTAATGGAAACAGTGTGGACATGTTTTAAAGCATATAAGACTTTTCATCAATTTGACCTCAGTGTGAATCAAAGATCTAGATTGTGGTGACTAAGTCAGTCAAGTACAAAGAGTCTTTGTTTTCTTATTTGTTAATGGAGGTTATATTGCTTATATCACAGAGGATGCTGAAAGAATAAAATAATTTGTATCTTTCCTGTGTTAAGCAATGCAAAACAAGAAAATAAACCACAGTACTTAGCACACAGAATACTCAAAAGTGAAAGGTGACTCTGTCTTTGAATGAATAACACCTGTTTTATGAGTATGTCTTTAATAACTGATGAAAAAGAACACTGTGTGATTTTGCACTAGTGTATGCACTAGTGTGCATGCTCAATCGCTCAGTCACATTCAATTCTTTGACTGTAGTCTGCCAGGCTCCTCTGTCCATGGGATTTTCCAGGCAAGAATGCTGGAGTAGGTTACCATTTCCTACTACACAGGGTCTTCCTGACCCAGGGATCAAACCTGAATTTCCTATGTCTACAGCATTGGCAGGCAGATTCTTTACCACTGAGCCACCTAGGAAGACCCAGAGATTTCTGGACATCAGTGCAAATGCCAATTTCCTAAGCAGTTAGTTTCAGTATATGAATTACATCTCCAGTATGTCCTGCTGCCTCTGTTACCACTGACTTTGTGAATTTATATTTGCCTGCTATGAACTCAATAACTGTCCTCCACCCCAAATTCTTATATTGAAACCTAATCCCCAATATGCAAAATTTGCACTCCAATATGGAATGCAAAAGTAGGAAGTCAAGGGATACGTGGATTAACAGGAAAATTTGGCCTTCCAGTGCAAAATGAAGCAGGGCAAAGGCTAACAGAGTTTCGTCAAAAGAACGCACTGGTCATAGCAAACACCCTCTTCCAACAAGAGAAGACTCTACACATGGACATCACTAGATGGTGAATACTGAAATCAGATTGATTATATTCGTTGCAGCCGAACATGGAGAAGCTCTATACAGTCAGCAAAAACAAGACCAGAAGCTGACTGTGGCTCAGATCATGAATTCCTTTTTGCCAAATTCAGACTTCACTGAAGAAAGTATGGAAAACCAGTAGACTACTCATGTTTGACCTAAATCAAACCCCTTAGGATTATACAGTGGAAGAGACAAATACAAGGGATTAGGCCTAATAGACAGAGTGCCTGAAGAATTATGGAAGGAGGTTTGTGACATTGTACAGGAGGCAGGGATCAAGGCCATCTCCAAGAAAAAGAAATGCAAAAAGGCAAAATGGTTGTCTGAGGAGGCCTTACAAATTGCTAAGGAAAAAAGAGAAGCTAAAGCAAAAGGAGAAAAGGAAAGATATGCCCAAAAAATAGCAAGGAGAGATAAGAAAACCTTCCTTGTGATCACTGCAAAGAAATAGAGGAAAACAATAGAATGGGAAACACTAGAGATCTCTTCAAGAAAATTAGAGATATCAAGGGAGCATTTCATGCAAATATGGGCAAAATAAAGGCTAGAAATGGTATGAAACTAACAGAAGCAGAAGATATTGGGAATAAGTGGCAAAACTACGCAGAAGAACTATACAAAGAAGATCTTCATGGCTCAGATAACCACGATGGTGTGATCACTCACCTAGAGCCAGACATCCTGGTTTGTGAAGTCAAGTGGGCCTTAGGAAGCATCACTACAAACAAAGCTAGTGGAGGGGATGGAGTTCCAATTGAGCTCTTTCAAATCCTCCAAGATGATGCTGTGAAAGTGCTGCCCTCAATATGCCAGCTAATTTGGAAAACTCAGCAATGGCCACAGGACTGGAAAAGGTCAGTTTTCATTCCAATCCCAAAGAAAGTCAATGCCAAAGAATGTTCAAACTACCACACAATTGCACTCATATCACACACTAGAAAAGTAACGCTCAAAATTCTCCAAGCCAGGCCTCAAGAGCCTGTGAACCACGAAATCCCAGATGTTCAACCTGGATTTAGAAAAGGCAGAGGAACCAGAGATAAAATTGTCAACATCTGTTGGATCATCAAAAAAACAAGACAGTTACAGATAAACATCTACTTCTGCTTTATTGACTACATCAAAGCCTTTGACAGTGTGGATCACAACAAACTGTGGAAAATTCTTTAAGAGATGGGAATACCAGACCACCTGACCTGCCTCTTGAGAAATCTGTATGCAGGTCAAGAAGCAACAGTTAGAACTGGATATGGAACAACAGACTGGTTCCAAATTGGGACGGGAGTACATTAGGCTGTACATTGCACCCTGCTTATTTAACTTACATGCAGAGTTCATCAGGCGGAATGCTGGGCTGGATAAAGTACAAGTAGGAATCAAGATTGCTGGGAGAAATATCAATAACCTCAGATACACAGATGGCACCATCCTTATGGCAGAAAGCAAAGAAGTACCTCTTGATGAAAGTGAAAGAGGAGAGTAAAAAGTTGGCTTAAAACTCAACATTCGGAAAGCTAAGATCATGGCATCCAGTTCCATCACTTTACAGTAAGTGGATGGGGAAACAAAGGAAATAGAGACAGAGTTTATATTTTTGGGCTCCAAAATCACTGCTGATGGTGACTGCAGCCATGAAATTAAAAGACGCTTTATCCTTGGAAGAAAACCTATGACAAATCTAGACAACATAATAAAAGCAGAGATATTACTTTGCCAAAAAAAAGTCCACCTAGTCAAAGCTATGGTTTTTCCAGTAGTCATGTATGGAAGTGAGAGTTGGAGTATAAAGAAAGCTAAGAGCCAAATAATTGATGCTTTTGAACTGTGATGTTGGAGAAGACTCTCAAGAGTCCCTTGAACTGCAAGGGGATCCAATCAGTCAATCCTAAAGGAAATCAGTCCTGAATATTCATTGGAAGGACTAATACTGAAGCTGAAACTCCAATAGTTTGGCCACTTAATGTGAAGAACTGACTCACTGGAAAAGACCTTGATTCTGGGAAAGATTGAAGGTGAAAAGGGGACAACAGAGGATGAGATGGTTGGATTGTGTCACCAACTCAATGGACATGAGTTTGAGGAAGTTCTTGGAGCTGGTGATGGACAGGGAGGCCTAGAGTGCTACAGTCCATGAGGTTGTAAAGAGTCAGACATGACTGAGTGACTGAACTGAACTGAACTGAAGAGGTGAGGCCTTTCAGAAGTGATTATTGCCTTTCAAAAGGTCATGAGGGTGGAGGTTTCATGAATGGGATTAGTGCCTTTATCAAAGAACCCCCAAAGAACTACCCTGTCTCTTCTGCAAAGTAGGGATACAAGAGAGAAGACAGCTGATTATGAACCAGGAAGTTAATCCTCACCAGACACCAAGTCTGTTGGTGCTTTAATCTTGGACTTCCTAGATTCCAGGACTGTGAGAAACACATTTTTGTCATTTTCAAGCCACCCAGTCTATGATAGTCTGTTATAGCAGCCTGAAAAGGCTCAGGTATCATTTAATATAAAAGTTTCCTGGCGTCATTGCTGAGTACAAACATAAACATATTGACATTGATGTGGCCTAGATGGCAGAGCAGAAAAACCCTGAGCTTACCTCCTCCCACAGATACACCAAAATTATAACAATTTGCAGAGCAAATATCTATGGGAATGACCTGGAGACGAGCAGAGAATATTTTCTACAACTGAAGATATAAAGAAGGAACCACAACAAGATGATTAGGAGGGGTGGAGATGCAGTACAGTCAGAACTCACAGTTCTGGGTGGGTGACTCACAAACAAAAGGATGATCACAGAGGTTCTTCTGAAGCAGTGAGGGGTCCAAGCTCCATATCAGGTTATGCAAGCCAAGGGTCATTTACAATGTATAAGAGTGCCCAGAACATTTAGCTTTAAAAGGAAGCAGGGCACTTCTATGGGAGAGACAGAGGGCTGAAGAAAATAGCGACTCTGCACTCAAAGGGTACATTCAAAATCTGGCATAATCCAGTCCCTAGCACAAAGGCAGTAGTTGGAAAGGACCCTGAGTCAGACATACCTGCTGATCTTGGAGAGCCTCCCAGAAAGGCAAAAGTCAACTGGGACTGCTCCTGGGGACATAGAGTAGCAGACATTTTGGCGAGTTCATTCTACCATGACACTATGCTGACACACATCATTTTGGAGTGCTTCCTCCCAGCCTATTAAAGCCAGAGGCTTACCTGCACACCAGTTGGCAAGCATCAGTGCCAGCCCATAGGGCTGCTTAGCCAGCAGTGCAGTGATGCAGCCCCACTCAGTAGTGGACTGGCACCAACCTGGGAGTCCAGAGACAAGCAGCCAGCCTTGCAGAGACCCAGCAATGAATGGCCCAAAGCAGGCTGACAACTAACACATGAGGCAGCTCCTGGAAGTCAACCAGGCCAATGCCAGCTCTACTTACCAATACACCCACAGTAATCAGGTATGTCACAACAGAAGAGCCTGTGCAGTGCCCTTAGAGGGCACTCTTGAGTGCATGCAGATCATGTGATCAGAGGGCAGTGTTGCTGGGCCCCAGAGGACTTATCCTACATAAGGCCACTTCTCTGAGCTTGGGAAACATAACAGACCTATTTATACATAGGGGGAAAAAACACAGATAAATTAGGTAAAATGAGGAGACAGAGGAATATGTTCCAAATGAGGAAACAGGCAAAACTCCAGGAAAAGAACTTAGTGAAGAGAAGATAAGCAATCTTCCCGTAAAGATTTCAGGGAAATGGTCATAGAAGTTCAATAAACTCAGGAGAAGAACGAATAAACACAGTAAGATGTTTAAGAAGGAGTTAAGAAAATATAAAGAAGAAACAAACAGTATTGAAGAATACAATAATGGAAATAAAAACTAGAGTGAGATGTATGGAAAGAGTAACATAAAAACTTACATTACCATATGTAAAATAAATAGCCAATGGGAATTTGGTGTATGTCTCAGTAAACTCAAACAGGGGATCCGTATCAACCTAGAGAGGTGGGATGGGCAGGGAGATGGGAAGGAGGTTCAAGAGGGAGGGGACATATGTATACCTATGGCTGATTCATGTTGAGGTTTGACAGAAAACAACAAACTTCTGTAAAGGAATTATCCTTCCATTAAAAATAAATTAATTTTTAAAATTACACTGCTGCTGCTGCTGCTGCTAAGTTGCTTTAGTCGTGTCTGACTCGACTAATATTTGCTATTTTAATTTCAGTGTCTCTTGATGTGGACCTCTTTGGTCCACATTTAAAAATAGATAATTTTTAAAGTGGCAAGAGAAAAGCACCCAATTACATACAAGAAAACTCCCATAAAGCTATCACATGAGTTTTCAGTAGAAACTTTGCAGGCTAGAAGGGCATGGCATGATATCTTCAAAATAATGAAAGGAAAAAAGCATACAACTGAGAATAGTCTACCCAGCAAGGTTATTTTTCAGATTTGAAGGAGCTATCAAGAGCTTTACAGAAAAGTAAAAAGAAAAAGGGTTAAGCAACATTAAATAGGCTTTACAATAATTGTTAAAGGAATTTCTCTTAGCAGAGAAAGTCAGGATTAGAAATACGAAAATTATGAAAAAAAAAAAAAAAACCTCACTGGTAAAGGCAAATAAGCAGTAAAGGTGGTGGATCAATCACTTATAAAGCTGCTGCTGCTGCTGCTCCTGCTAGGTCGCTTCAGTCATGACTGACTCTGTGAGACCCCAGAGACGGCAGCCCACCAGGCTCCCCCGTCCCTGGGATTCTCTAGGCAAGAACACCGGAGTGGGTTGCCATTTCCTTCTCCAATGCATTTAAGTGAAAAGTGAAAGTGAAGTTGCTCAGTCGTGCCCGACTCGTAGTGACCCCAGGGACTGCAGCCCACCAGGCTCCTCCATCCATGGGATTTTCCAAGCAAGAGTACTGGAGTGAGTTGCCATTGCCTTCTCCAGTAGGAAGATTAAAAGATAATAGTAGTAAAACACCTATATCCACAGTAAGTAGTTAAGGGACATACAAAACAAAAAGATATATAATATGACCAAAAACACTAAATATAGGTGAGGGGAGTAAATATATACGGTTGTTAAAATGCATTTGAACTAAAGAGACTATCAATTTAAAGTAATCATGTATATACACACACAATGTTATATATAAACCTCATGGTAACTGCAAACCAAATACCATTAATAGATACACACACAAAAAAGAGAATGAAATCCAAAGATAGCACTAAAGATAGGCAGAAAATCATGGAAATAGAGGAAAACAAGGAGAGAGGAGGAAAAAAAGAAAGAAAAAAACACAAAACAACCTGAAAACAACAAAACTTAAAATAAGTATATACTTATCAATAATTAGTTTAAATATAAATGGACTGAATGCTCCAATTAAAAATTCAAATTGGAAAAGAAACAGACCCACTTCAGATCTAGAGATATAAACAGACTGAAAGTGAGGGAATGGAAAAATATATTATTATGATATTAAGAAGAGGTGGCAAGAATACACAGAAGAATGGTACCAAAAAGATCTTCATGACCCAGATAATCACGATGGTGTGATCAGTCACCTAGAGCTAGACATCTTAGAGTACAAAGTCAAGTGGGCATTAGGAAGCATTACTATGAACAAAGCTAGTGAAGACAATAGAATTCCAGCTGAACTATTTCAAATCCTAAAAGATGATGCTGTGAAAGTGGTGCCCTGAATATGCCAGAAAATTTGGAAAACTCAGCAGTGGCCACAGGACTGGAAAAGGTCAGTTTTCATTCCAATTTCAAAGAAAGGCAATGCCAAAGAATGCTCAAACTACTGCACAATTGCACTCATCTCACACGCTAGTAGTGTTTAAAATTCTCCAAGCCAGGCTTCAGTAATACGTGAACCATGAACTTCCTGATGTTCAAGCTGGTTTTAGAAAAGGCAGAGGTACTAGAGATCAAATTGCCAACATCTGATGGATCATCAAAAAAAGCAAAATAGTTCCAGAAAAACACCTATTTCTGCTCTATTGATTATGCCAAAGCCTTTGACTGTGTGGATCACAACAAACTGTGGAAAATTCTGAATGAGATGGGAATACCAGACCACCTGACCTGCCTTTTGAGAAATCTGTATGCAGGTCAGGAAGCAACAGTTAGAACTGGACATGGAAAACCTGACTGGTTCCAAATAGGAAAAGGAGTATGTCAAGCCTGTATACTGTCACCCTGCTTTTCTAACTTATATGCAGAGTACATCATGAGAAATGTTGGGCTGGAGGAAGCACAAGCTGGAATCAAGATTGCCGGGAGAAATATCAATAACCTCAGATACGCAGGTGACACCACCCTTATTGCAGAAAATGAAGAAGAACTAAAGAGCCTCTTGATGAAAGTGAAAGAGGAGAGTGAAAAAATTGGCTTAAAGCTCAACATTCAGAAAACTAAGATCATGGCATCTGGTCCCATCCCTTCATGGCAGACAGATGGCGAAACAGTGGAAATACAGGCTGACTTTATTTTTCTGGGCTTTAAAATCACTGTAGATGGCGATTGCAGCAATGAAATTAAAAGACACTTACTCCTCGGAAGGAAAATTATAACCAACCTAGACAGCATATTAAAAAGCAGAGACATTACTTTGCCAACAAAGGTTCATCTAGTCAAGGCTATGACAAGGTTTTTCCAGTGGTCATGTATGGATGTGAGAGCTGGACTATAAAGAAAGCTGAGCACCGAAGAATTGATGCTTTTGAACTGTGGTGTTTGAGAAGACTCTTGACAGTCCCTTGGACTGCAAGGAAATCCTACCAGTCCATCCTAAAGGAGATCAGTCCTGGGTGTTCATTGGAAGGACTGATGTTGAGGCTGAAACTCCAATACTTTCACCACCTGATGCAAAGACCTGACTCATTGTAAAAGACCCTGATGCTAGGAAAGATTGAGGGCCAGAGGAGAAGGGTACAATGGAGGATGAGATGGTTGGATGGCATCATCGACTTGATGGACATGGGTTTGGGTGGACTCTGGGAGTTGGTGATGGACAGGAAGGCCTGGCGTGCTGCGGTTCATCGGGTTGCAAAGAGTCAGACACAACTGAGAGACTGAACTGAACTGAACTGAACTGAACTGACAAAACTAGATGACTTTAACACTCCATTTACATCAATGGACAAATATGCAGACATAAATTAAAAAAGAAAACACTGGCCAAATAAGATACTTTTTATTAAGTACAGTTATTAATATTTAATATTTAGAGAACATTCATCTACAAACAGCAGAATATATGTTCTTTTCAAGTGCATATGGAATATTCACCAGGATAGATCACATGTAGGGCACAAGACAAGTCTCAATAAAATTAAGAAGACTGAAATCATCTCAAACATCTTTTCTGACCTCAACACTATGATGCTGGAAGTAAACTATTAGAAAAATAAACAGCCAAACCCACAAATACACGGAGGCTAAAAAATATACTACTAAATAACCAATGATCACTGATGATATCAAAGAGCAAAGAAAAAAATACATTGAAACAAATGAAAATGGAAATATAATGATCTAAAAATCTATGGAGTTTGTAAAACAAGTTCTAAGAGGGAACTTCATAGTGACACACACCTAAGGCAGATAATAAGAAAAATCTCAACAATCTAATCTTATACCTAAAGGAACTTGGAAGAAGAAAACAGACAAAAGTCAAAGTAGAAAGTAAAGTGAAAGTGAAAGTTGTCCAGTCGTGTCCAACTCTTTGCGATCCCATGGACTATTTAGTCCATGGAATTCTCCAGGCCAGAATACTGGAGTGGGTAGACATTCTGTTCTCCAGGGGATCTTCCCAAATCAGAGATGGAACCCAGGTCTACCACACTGTATGAGGATTCTTTACCAGCTGAGCCACATAAGAAATCAGTAAATATTAGAGTAGAAATAAATGAAACAGACAAAAAAAAAAAAAAAAAAAACAATAAAAAAAATCAATGAAACTAAACTTTTTTGAAAAGATTAAAAAAAAAAAAAAAAAAAAAGATAAACCTTTAACCAGACTCATCAGGAAAAAGGGCCCAAATAAATACAATCAGAAATGAAAGAGGAGTTACATCTGGCACCACAGAAACACAAATGATCATAAAGGTCGTTGTTGTTGTTGCTGTTCAGTCACCCTGTTGTGTCTAACTCTTTGCAACCCCATGGACTGCAGCGCACCAGGCCTTCCTGTCCCTCACCATTTCCCAGAGTTTGCCCAAGTTCATGTTCATTGCATCGGTGATGCCATCCAGCCATCTCATTCTCTGACACCCTCTTCTCCTTCTGCCATCAATCTTTCCCAGCATCAGGGACTTATCCAATGAGTCATCTGTGCACATCAGATGACCAAAATACTGGAGCTTCAGCTTCAGCATCAGTTCAACCAGTGAATATTCAGGGTTGATCTCCCCCAAGACTGACTGGTTTGAGTTCCTTGCTGTCCAAGGGACTTTCAAGAGTCTTCTCCAGCACCACAGTTCATAAGCATCAATTCTTTGGCACTCTGCCTTCTTTATGGTCCAGCTCTCACATATAAATATGACCACTAGGAACACCATAGCCTAACTATACAGACCTCTGTCAGCAGGGTAACATCTCTGCTTTCCAACACACTGTCTAGGTTTGTCATTGTTTTCCTGCCAATAAACAACCGTCTTCTGATTTCAAGACTGCAGTTACCATCTGCGGTGATTCTGGAGCCTGGAAAGAGGAAATCTGTCACTACTTCCACCTTTTCCCCATCTTGAACCAACCAATTATTCCATATTGGGTTCTAGCTGTTGCTTCTTGACCCACATACAGGTTTCTCAGGAGACAGATAAGATGGTCAGGCATTCCCATCTCTTTAATAGCTTTCCACAGTTTGTTAGGATCCACACAGTCAAAGTCATCAGCATAATCCATGAAACAGAGATAGATGTTTTTCTGAAATCCCCATGCTTTCTCTACAATCCAGTGAATGTTGGCAATTTGCTCTCTAATTTCTCTTCCTTTTCTCAAACCAGCTCAGGCATCTGAAAGTTCTTGGTTCACATAATGCTGAAGTCTCTCATGCAAGATTTTAAGCATGGCCTTACTAACATGGGAGATGAGGGCAACTGCCTGATTGTTAGCACATTCTTTGGTACTACCTCTCTTGGGTACTGGGATGAGGATTGCACTTTTCCAGTCCTGTGTCCACTGCAAGGTCTTCCAGATTTGCTTACATAATGAATGCAAAACCTTGATGGCATCCTCCTTTAGGGATTTGAATAGTTCTGCAGAAATTTCATCGCATCCACTAGCTTTATTAACAGCAATGCTGCTTAAGTTTCACTTGACTTCATACTCCAGAATGTCTGGCTCTGGGTGACTAACCACACCATCATAGCAATCCAGTTCATTAAGATCTTTTTAAAAAATAGTTCTTCTGTGTATTCCTTCCATCTCTTCTTGATCTCTTCAGCATCTACTAGGTCTCTACCATTTTTTAAATCCTATATTGTGTCCATCTTTGGGCAGAATGCTCCCTTGATGTTTCCAATTTTCCTGAAGAGATCTCTTGCCTTTCCCCTTTTATTGTTTTATTCTATTATTAAGCACTGTTCATTGAAGGTCTTCTTGTCTTATCTAGCTACTTTTTGGAATTCTGCATTTAATTGGATGCATTTATCCCTCTCTCCCTTGCTTTTTGCTTCTCTTCATTCTTCTGCTATTTGTAAAGCCTTGTCAGAAAACCATTTTGCCTTCCTGCTATTCTTTTTCTTTGGGATGATTTTGTTCACTGCATCCTGTACAATATTACAGACCTCTGTCCATAGTTCTTCAGGCAAATGGTTAAGATCTAGTCCCTTGAATCTATTCGTTGTCTCTACTGTGAATTCATAAGGATTTAAGTCATACCTGGCTGGCCTATTGTTTTCCCTGTTTTCTTTAGTTTATGTCTGAATTTTGCTATAAGAAGCTGATGATCTAAGCCATAGTCAGCTCAAGGTCTGGTCTTGTTTTTGCTGACTGTATACAGCTTCTCCATATTCGGCTACAAAGACTGTCATCAATTTGATTTTGGCATTGACCATTTGGTGACGTCCATGTATAAAGTTGTCTCTTGTGTTGTTGAAAAAGGGTATTTGCTATGAGTAATGCATTCTCTTGGCAGAATTCAGTCAGCATGTGCCCTTCTTCATTTTGTTCATTTGTTAAGAGATTACTATAAACAATTATACACTGATGAAGCAGATAACCAGAGAAAATGGATATATTCCTCAGTTCAGTTCAGTTACTCAGTCATGTCCAACTCTTTGTGACCCCATGAACAGCAGCATGCCAGGCTTCCCTGTTGATCAACAACTTCCAAAGCTTGCTCAAATTCATGTCCATTGGGTTGACAATGCCATCCAACCATCTCATCCATTATAGTCTCCTTCTCCTCCTGCCTTCAATCTTTCCCAGCATCAGGATCTTTTTCAGTGAGTCAATTCTTCGCATCAGGTGGCCAAAGTATTGGAGCTTCAGCTTAAACACCAGTCCTTCCAATGAATCTTCAGGACTGATTTCTTTTAGGATAGACTGGTTTGATCTCCTTGCAGTCCAAGGGACTCACAAGAGTCTTCTCCAACACCACAGTTCAAAAGCATCAATTCTTCAGAGCTCAGCTCTCTTTATAGTCCAACTCTCACATCCATACATGACCACAGGAAAAACCATTGCTTTGTCTAGATGGACCTTTGTCAGCAAAGTAATGTCTCTGCTTTTTAATATAGTTTCTAGGTTTTTTCATAACTTTTCTCCCAAGGAACAAGTGTCTTTTAATTTCATGGCTGCAGTCAACATCTGCAGTGATTCTGGAGTTGAAGAAAATAGTCTGTCACTGTTCCCATTTTTTCTCCATCTATTTCCCATGAAGTGATGGGATCTGATGCCATGATCTTCGTTTTCTGAATGTTGAGCTTTAAGCCAACTTTTTCACTCTCCTCTTTCACTTTCATCAAGAGGCTTTTTAGTTCCTCTTCACTTTGTGCCATAAGGGTGGTGTCATCTGCATATCTGAGGTTATTAATATTTCTCCCGGCAATCTTGATTCCAGCTTGTGCTTCTTCCAGCCCAGTGTTTCTCATGATGTACTCTGCATATAAGTTAAATAAGCAGGGTGACAATATACAGCCTTGACGTACTCCTTTTCCTATTTGGAACCAGTCTGTTGTTCCATGTCCAGTTCTAACTGTTGCTTCCTGACCTGCATACAAATTTCTCAAGAGGCAGAACAGGTGGTCTGGTATTCCCATCTCTTTCAGAATCTTCCACAGTTTATTGTGATCCACAAAGTCAAAGGCTTTGGCATAGTCAATAAAGCAGAAGTAGATGTTTTTCTAGAACTCTCTTGCTTTTTCCATGATCCATCGGATGTTGGCAATTTGATCTCTGGTTCCTCTGCCTTTTCTACAACCAGCTTGAACATCTGGAAGTTCACGGTTCACGTACTGCTGAAGCCTGGCTTGGAGAATTTTGAGCATCACCTTACTAGCATTAGAAACCTACATTTGCTGTCCAGGGATGGTTTTGTATGCTAGAAATCTATTTCAAATTGTTTTTCTAGATATCTTCAAGACTTCAAATCTCTTTTAATCCCTCTTTAGGCTTTTGAGACTACCATAACTGCATTTCATTAGCCAAAATTCTCAGTCATCTTTGACTTTCTTACTATCTACATCAATATAGATTAAAGCCCTCTTGATTCCTCTACTCAAACTTCTGAAATCCATCACATCCTCTCTGTACTTACAGTCCCTGTCTTAGTTTAGACTCCCATCACTTATTGCCTGGATAAGCTAACAAAGAGCCCTTGCTGGTTTGCCTACCTCTGATCCTTCCTACTTAATCTACCTTTCACATGACCAATAGTTGGTCTTTCATCAGTCCTCAGTTCAATTCAGTTCAGTTCAGTCGCTCAGTCGTGTCCAACTCTGCGACCCCATGAATCACAGCACGCCAGGCCTCCCTGTCCATCACCAACTCCCAGAGTTCATCCAAACTTATATGCATTGAGTCAGCGATGCAATCCAGCCATCTCATCCTCTATCGTCCCCTTCTCCTCCTGCCCCCAATCCCTCCCAGCATCAGGGTCTTTTCCAATGAGTCAGCTCTTCGCATGAGGTAGCCAAAGTACTGGAGTTTCAGCTTTAGCATCAGTCCTTCCAATGAACATCCAGGACTAGTCTCCTTTAGGATGGATTGGTTGGATCTCCTTGTAGTCCAAGGGACTTGCAAGAGTCTTCTCCGGCACCACAGTTCAAAAGCATCAATTCTTCGTCACTCAGCTTTCTTCTCAGTCCTCAAATTATCATAAAACCTTAACTCTTACAGATACCAATGAATTCTCAAAGACTTATATAATCTCTTCCACTATCAGGTTTCAAATCACCTGACTCCCCACCTGCCAGAAAATCATTTGTCTATTTTAATCATGCCATGCCCTTTCAAGCCATGTGTCTTTTAAGGATACTCTTCCCTTTTTGATGCCCTTTACCTCCTAATTTATATGGTAAAACTTTCACATCCTTCAAGGCCCCCTCGAAGTGCATGAATGGAGGAGCTACGGAGAAAGATTGGCCAAAGAGGCCTTCTGATTACCAGCTACAAGAGGCTCAAAAAAAGACTTTGATAGGGCCATAACTCCAGCGGCTGAGGCAGTCTGTGTCTCTGCACACTTGGCATCATCAGGGTCCCCACAAGCTGAGCAGCTGTGCCACCTTCACGCTCAACTCTCACTGGAGCAGAGCTGCCACAGACAAAAAAAGTCTTCCATCTATGTGTGCAGGGTCACTTCAGTCATGTCGGGACTCTCTGTCATCCTGTAAACTATGGCTTGCCAGGCTTCTCTGTCAGGGATGGGAGTTCTCCAGGCAAGAATACTGGAGTGTATTGGCCAATATTGGCTGCCATACCCTTCTAGAGCACTATATTTCCTCCTGTCCTAGCCACCAACTCTGCTGAGTACCTGGTGCTGCCAGAACACCTGAGACCCAAGCACCTGCACCACTTCCACACCTGGCCCTCACAGGGGTAGACTCAAGTCCTCCAGGGCAGCCTCAGGAGCAATCCCCAGAGGATGACCCACATGCAGAGGTGGAAATAAAACCACAATTGAAATCCAGGGGCAGTGTGGCTAAGGAAAAAGACCAAAAACCTTCCCACCAGCTGTACAAGCTGCAGATTAAATTCACATGATCAACTAGGCAGACTCTGTCTATGGAATATATAAAGGGACACTGAGAGCTCCCACAAAAGAAAACACACTAGTTCTGATAGCTGTGGATATTGGAGGCAAGAACATACAGGAGTAGAAACAGATTAGCATCTTAGTTGCCCCCACAGCAGGTCCAGAGACCAGTGCAGTGCTGGAAGGCACCCTACAGGGGTGAGGTGGACTCTGACTCCTAGCGAGGGTAAGGACTCTGACAGCAGTGACTCAAGAAAAACATTTATTATTCGTATGTTTTGACTTGTTCTGTAGATTCTTTTGGGTTTTTTGATTTCTTTTATTTTTCCCCCTCTGTTGTAGTTGTTGATTTTATTGGCACTGCTACTGTTGTGCTTTTCTTTTTTCCTCAGTCAGATTTCTTATTGCGGTTATAAACTCCCACCTCTACATTGGGCTTTTGCAGTTCTGTGGAGTTTTCCTTTTTTTCTCTCTCTCTTTTTAAAATTTTAACTTTTAATATTTTAAACCTATTATTATTTTTTCTGTATTTATTCCTTTGTTTGCTTTTCCTACTGTTCTTTTCCCCTTGCAGTTAATCTTTAATGTATATAAATCTTCTTTATCTACCTCTATTTAACTTTGCATATCTATTCTTTCTTTCTTTACTTTCTCTACTTTCCTGTCAACATATTTGTTAGTTTATTTTCATTGCTTTAATGAAATTGCCCATTTCTGTCCCCAATTGCCATCTTGCTTTAGTTTTGTTTTCCCCAATTGCCATCTTGCTTTAGTTTTGTTTTCCACTTTGTGCTTTAGTTAGGTTTGTTCTGATAGATATAATTTTTGGTTTCCTTTGTTCAACAGGTTAATCTACAGTACTTTATTTTTGTTGGACTGTTTTGATTTTGCTTATGGGTGTATATGTATATGTATATATTCAGTCACACTTTTTATTGTTCTTATAAACTTCTGCCTCTACATTGGGTTTTGCAGTTCTGTGGAGTTTTCCTTTTAATAAAACTAAAAGCTAAAAGCTCTTAATAAAAATGAAACTAAAACCTGGTTCTTTGAGAAGATACATTCGACAAACTTCTAGTGAGACTCCTCAAGAAAAAAGAACCAAATAACAAAATTAGAAATGGAGGGAGGTGGGAGGGGGGTTCAGGATGGGCTACACGTGTATACCCGTAGCGGATTCATGTTGATGTATGGCAAAACCAATACAATACTGTTAAGTAATTAGCCTCCAATTAAAATAAATAAATATAAATTTTTAAAAATGTACATAAATTAAAAAAAAAAGAAATGAAAAACGAGAGGTTACAAGAGAAAATGAATATGAAGGATTATAAGAGACTATTATGAACAACTATATGGCAATAAAATGGATAACCTGGAAGAAATGGACAGATTCTTAGAGAAGTTCAATTTTCCAAGACTGAGCCAGGAAGAAATAGAAGCTATAAACAACCCAATTACAAGCACTGAAATTGAAGCTGTGATCAAAAATCTCCCAAAAAGAAAAGTCCAGGACCAGATGGCTTCACAGGAGAATTCTATCAAACATTTAGACAACAGCTAATGCCTATCCTTCTAAAACTTTTAAAAAATTGCAGAAGAAGGAACACTTCCAAACTGATTCTATGAGGCCACTATCACCCTGAAACCAAAACCAGACAAAGACAACACAAAAAAAGAAAACTACAGGCCAATATCACTGACGAACATAGATGCAAAAATCCTCAACAAAATTTTAGGAACCAGAATTCAGCAACACATCAAAAAGCTCATATACCATGATCAAGTCAGGTTTATTCCAGGATGCAAGGATTCTTCAATATATGCAAGTCAACCAATGTGATATACCATATTCACAAATTGAAAGGTAAAAACCATATAATCATCTCAATAGATGCAGAAAAAGCCTTTGAAAAAATTCAGCACCCATTTATGATGAAAGCTCTTCAAATAATGAGCATACAAGGAACCTACCTCAACATAGTAAAGGCCATATATGATAAGATTACAGCAAACATTATTCTCAGTGGTGAATAAATGAAAGCATTCCCCCTAAGATAGGGAACAAGACAAGGGTGTCCACTTTCACCACTATTATTCAATATAGTTTTGGAAGTCCTAGCTACAGTAATCAGAGAATAAAAACAAATAAAAGAAATCCAGATCAGAAAAGAAATAAAGCTCTCACTGTTTGCAGATAACATGATACTTTACATAGGAAATCCTAAAGATAGTAGCAGAAAATTACTAGAGCTAATCAGTGAATTTAGCAAAGTTGCAGGACACAAAGTCAACACACAGAAATCACTTGCATTTCTATATACTAACAATGAAAAATCAGAATGAGAAATTAAGGAATCAATTCCATTACCATTCAAAAAAAAAAATTTAATATCCAGGACTCTCCTTTGTCTCCTTACCTAAGGAGACAAAAGAACTGTACACAGAAAATTATGACAATAATGAAAGAAATCAAAGATGACATAAACTGATGGAGAGATATTCCATGTTCCTGGGTAGGAAGAATCAATATCATGAAAATGACTACACTATCAAATGCAATCTACAGATTCAATGCAATCCCTATCAAATTACCAATGGCATTTTTCACAGCACTAGAACCAAAAATTTCACAATTCATATGGAAACACAAAAGACCCCGAATAGCCAAAGCAGTCTTGAGAAAGAAGAAAGGAGCTGGAAGAATCAACCTTCCTGACTTCAGATTATACTACAAAGCTACAGTCATGAAGATAGTATGGTGTTGGCACAAAAACAGAAATATAGACCAATGGAACAAGATAGAAAGCCCAGAAATAAACCTATGCACCTATGGGTATCTTATTTTTAACAAAGGAGGCAAGAATATACAATGGGGCAAAGACAGCCTCTTCAATAAATGGTGCTGGGAAAAAATGGACAGCTACATTAAAAGAATGAAATTAGAACACTTCCTAACACCATACACAAAGATAAACTCAAAATGGACTAAAGACCTAAATGTAAGACCAGAAACTATAAAACCTTTAGAGGAAAACATAGGCAGAACACTTGACGAGATAAATCGATCCTGTATAACCCACCTCCTAGATTAATGGAAATAAAAACAAAAGTAAACAAGTGGGACTTGATTAAACTTAAAAGCTTTTACACAGCAAAGGAAACTACAAACAAGGTGAAAAGACAACCCTCAAAATGGGAGAAAATAGTAGCAAATGAAACAATGGACAGAGGATTAATTTACAAAATATACAAGCAGCTCACACAACTCGATACCGGAAAAACAAAGAACCCAATCAAAAAGTGGGGGAAAGACCTAAACAGACATTTCTTCAAAGAAGACATACAGATGACTAACAAACATATGAAAAGATGCTCAACATTGCTCATTATTTGAGAAATGCAAATGAAAACTACAGTGAGATATCACCTCAGACTGGTCAGAATGGCCATCATCAAAAAGTCTACAAACAATAAATGCTGGAGAGGGTATGGAGAAAAGGGAACACTCGTGCACTGTTGGTGAAAATGTAAATTGATAAAGCCAGTATGGCATACTGTATGGAGATTCCTTAAAAAGCTAGGATAAAACCATCATATGACCCAGCAATCCCACTCTTAGGCATATACCCCAAGGAAACCAAAATTGAAAAAGACACATGTATTCCATTGTTAATTGCAGCACTATTTACAATAGTGGTGAACATACAATAGCTAGAACATGGAAGCAATCTAGATGCCCATCGACAGATGAATGGATAAAGAAATCGTGGTACATATACACAACGGAATATTACTCAGCCATAAAAAGGAACAACTTTGAGTCAATTCTAGTGAGGTGGATGAACCTAGAACCTATTTTACAGAGTGAAGTAAGTCAGAAAGAGAAAGATAAATATCATATTCTAATGCATATATATGAAATCTAGGAAAATGGTACTGAAGAATTTATTCATAGGGCAGCAGTGGAGAAACAGACATAGAGAATAGATTTATGGACATGGGGAGAGGGAAGCAGGGGGTTAGATGTATGGAAAGAGTAACATGGAAACTTACATTGCCATATGTAAAATAGTCAGCCAATGGGAATTTGCTATATGGCTCAAAAAACTCAAATAGGGGCTCTGTATCAACCTAGAGGGGTGAGATGGGGAAGGAGATGGGAGGGAGGCTCAAAAGGGAGGGGATATATGTATGCCTATGGCTGGTTCATGTTGTGTTTTGACAGAAAACAACAAAATTCTGTAAAGCAATTATCCTTTGATAAAAATATTAATTAATTTTTAAAAATCCACATTCAAAGGAGAAACAAGTGACATGTAATAAGATTGGATAACATGGTATCATACAGTAATTGTTGTTTTGTAAAGTGACCGTTTCCCACTTAGCAAAACAAAATTATATGAATTAATTAAGTTTGCCAAAGTAGATTAGGGAAAGAGCGGCACCCAGGTCCTGACACAGCAGAAAACAAATTTCTGGGATAAAGAATCAAAGTCATCTTCAATGAGAGAGAGCAAAGAAAAGAATACAAAGAAAAGGGCAAAATGAGAACAAGATACCACTAAACATTAAAACAAAACATCAAGCATAAAACATGAAGCACAGATACCTCAGCAACTAGTCAGCAACATTCAGGAATTCAGGTGAGAATTGAGAGAGGCGGCTGGTGCCACTGGGAGAGAGGGAAGAGTCTGCTGCCTATGTTCATACAAGAAGCTAAAAGTCACATTCTGAGACAGAAATAGGTTTTCCTGATGCTAGGAAAGAGATGGGGAAAGTGCTGTGACACTCAGGAAGAACTGACATCCCCACAGCCCTTGGGGAATGGCTGCTGGTGGAGTGGGTAAGAAAAGCTGTAAGGACAAAAAACATTGGGAGCTGATAAATTGAGAATGCTTGAATTCAGAATGTAGAAATCAAAGCATAAGCAAAACATCAAACAAATTTCTAGAAGCGGAAAAAAAATGGACCCCCACAGTGTAGTCACGGGGGGGGGGGTGCAAAATAAACTCTGCCACTAAGAAACAAAAGGACAAGGAGACAATGTTAAATGAGCTACTCTGAATTTTAACTCCAGTCCCAGGGAAAGCCTGGAACTGAGATGGCCTGAAGAGGTCCTCTTAGCCAGTCTCAGAAAATTCTAGCAACTTCCCTTGACAGTTTAATCAACCCTCATTTCACAGCTAATTGTCATTTTGGGAAGGTAGGGGTGTACATTGGATAAAATATTTAATATTCTTCAAAAGATCTTGAATTTTAATTTTCGCTCTACCCTTAACTGGCTCTGTAACCTTGGAAAAATAACATCCCCTCTCTGGACTTCATTTCTTCATTTGCAAAATGAAAGCGAAACACCATCCATCTCCCAGTTCCTCCATCCTTTATGTAGATGGGTAATGAACAATAGGTCTTCCTTGGGGGCTCAGTGGTAAAACCTGCAATGCAGGAGATGCAGAAGACATGGGTTCAATCCCTGAGTCAGGAACATCCTCTTGAGGAGGGCATGGTAACCTACTCCAGTATTCTTGCCTGGAGAACCCCACAGATAGAGGAGCCTGTCGGACTACAGTCCATAGGGTTGCAAACACTCGGACACAACTGAAGTGACAGAGCAGCACGCAATGAACAGTATTTTCCTTATAATAATGCTTGGAAGGAAAGTTATGACCAAACCAGACAGCATACTAAAAAGCAGAGACATTACTTTGTCTACAAAGGTCCGTCTAGTCAAGGCTATGGTTTTTCCAGTAGTCATGTATAGATGTGAGAGTTGGACTATAAAGAAAGCTGAGTGCCGAAGAATTGATGCTTTTGAACTGTGGGGTTGGAGAAGACTCTTGAGAGTCCCTTGCACTGCAAGGAGATCCAACCAGTCCATCCTAAAGGAAATCAGTCCTGGGTGTTCATTGGAAGGACTGATGTTGAAGCTGAAACTCCAATACTTTGGCTACCTGATGTGAAGAACTGCGTCATTTGAAAAGACCCTGATGTTGGGAAAGATTGAAGGCAGGAGGAGAAAGGGACAACAGAGGAGATGGTTAGATGGCATCACCGACTCAATGGACATGAGTTTGGGTGGACTCCGGGAGTTGGTGATGGACAGGGAGGCCTGGCGTGCTGCAGTTCATGGGGTTGCAAAGAGTCGGACATTATTGAGTGACTGAACTGAACTGAACTGAATGCTTCAAAACAAATCTCAACAATCACCCTTTAGAATAAAACTTTATCTAGCAATTGTCCTTTTAAGAAGGCAATTCTTTTAACTTCTATTTAGTTTTCTGAATTCCCACCCATAAGAATACTGCTACTAGTATCTTAAAAACAAAATCTGTCAAGGATACAGGATTTAAGTTTATGAAATGCATTTGTATCACTTAATCTCTACAATATTAAGGTGAGGAGTGGTGGAAAAGGCTTTTAATTGTCCCCCATATCCATTCTTTTGTCTTCAGAGGACTCAGCTCCTGGTTTTTGTTGTAACCTATGACCACATCTGAAATGATAATGCCTTTCCCAATCTCCTCACACAGCTAGGTGTGATACTTGTCTAACTTCTGGCAAAAGCAGTGTTATGATTTCCAAAACACATCCTTTAAAATTGGTGGCCATGAATTTCTTTCCCCCATCTCCTTCCTGTTGGCTGAGATGCAGACCAGTTGGTAGAAGTCAAGCAACAACTTGGACCAAAGTAGACACTCCAGGTGAAATATGGCAAAGCAACAGGATAAAATGCCTTGATTCCAAATGACCCCATGAATTTACTTTAGCAGACTCTGGATAATATGTGAGCAAAATAAACTTGTGTTTTGCATAAATAAACTAATACTTTTGTTTCCCTTGCAGCCCAAATAATTCCTAACTTATACAAATATAGGAATTAACAGCTTTATTTTACAAATTTAATAAGTTGCTAAAAGTTTCAAGAGAGCTAACATATGAATATAGGACAATTTTTTTTAAGCACAATACAGCAATTTATTTAGATGTTTAAAATGAATACAAAGGGAAATAAAGATCACAAAATTATACAAAATTGTACAAAGGGAAATAAAGATCACACTACTACAACAGTGTGTCAATATATTAGATGGTATAAATGAATACTCCAGGATGGTGTTTAACAAAAATAAAACTAAATATCCAAAAAGCAGCACTCATTGGTCTGCTGCTTCAACACAACACATTTCCACACAGATCTAATAGGTGTCAAAATTAGTAGCTGCAAAGTCAATACTTGCATGTGACATTTAGCTTAAAAGATTTCAGAAAACATCTTAAATACCAGTTTTTGTTTTTATCAGCTGTAATGTCAAGTGTATTCAGAACAAGAAAAATTATATAATACAAGAGAGTCCAGATATATGTCTTATGTGGCTGGTCTCTGTCACGAGATTGTACAAGGTTGCGTGCAAAAACTAAGTCTGTCCCTAAGTCCACACTAGTGTAGTTTCAGGCTTTTGCTAGGTCAACCAGATATAATGCTTATTACATGGCAAGAACAACACTAAAAAAAGACATGAATCTATGATGGGTATACCATAACAATATCATAAGCCTCACTTGAATAGGTCTAAAAGACTGTAATATACGTTTCAACTATTCAGAATCAATACATGAAAAAAAAATTGATTTCCCCAAACTCTACTATACACATTGGACTGGTAGCTTGTGTGTTGGCCCTACACTACCATTTTAATCAGGAGAACATTTCTCAAGGACATCCAACCAGACATTGTTTAACAGAGGGAAAGAAATGTGGAGAAGGCAGATAAAACAAACCTATGCTTTTTCTCGTGTGCATTTATGAGCCACCAGCTTATTGGTTTTTTCACATTTAGTTACTGTGTCTGTCACAGAACATTCTAAAGCAATATCAGCCAATCATGTGTCATAGACTTAGAAATAACCACTGGGACTGGAGTGACCACATGTTCCCACAGCCTGATGACCCAGCACTCAAAAGGCAGTACCAGTTAGAACATAGCTTTGCAGTCAAAACTGAAAGGAGAACAGAGTTCCAGGATGCAGCATTTGTCACCAATGCCAGAAAACCTGGCCCTTAAGCCTGTTGGCTGCTCAGCTTAACTCCCATCAAGCTGCCATGCATCAGCTCAGCTATTCCATCAGTCATGTTGTCAAACTGCTCCCCATCCTCACTGTCAATTGTGCTATTCTGCCACTCAATCTGTGGGGTGGACAAGTGCTCATCATTTTCAGTTGCATTCTTCCACTGTGACTGGTCCTTGGACCAAAACCCTTCAACTTTTCCATAGGAACTATTATTCCATTTCATCTGCTCTCTTCACCCTGCATAGGAGCCTTTTTTTTGTCAGCTGGCTTACTGTTCCTTGCGTCTTCACTTTGGGAAGACTCATTGGACCAGGTTCCTGTTTTCATGTCATATGTGTTGTCTTCAAAGTCTGACACTTGTTGGGAACCAGGGCCACTCTAAGATGGAGAAGCACCATCTTTCCACTCAACAACATCATCTTGGCCAACCTCACTATCAGAGGCATCATGCATTAGTTTGGTTGGTTCTTCAGTAAAATGAATAGTTTCATATTTTGAACGATCCTCCTCCTTTTGGTCTAGCTTCTCAGATCCTAAAGTATCTTCAGAAATTACCTTCAGTATGTGTTCATCTGGGTTATCACTAGGGCTTTTAGACTCAACTTTGAAAACAGGTTTAAAAGAACAATCACTTCCATTGGATTTTTTTCCAAATTTTCAAAACTGTCTGAGGAACTGTCATCTTCCTTCCCAAGACTGAGCTTTTTGTCTGCTGTTTTACTAGCACTGACTGTGGAATCCTTCTTATCATGATTTTCAAATAGCCACTCAACATCAAAATTCATCTCATACTTAACTTTTTTTTCAATTCTTTCATGTTGAAGCCCAGTAACATACCAGGCTTGTACTTTCCACAGTCTCAGACACACTTCTTCCTCTTGTTACTAAAATGGAAAGCGATGTCACTCTTCCACCACCATAAGCTGGCCGCCAGCTTCTCAATTTCTCTCCTGGTGGGACAAGGTGTTTGTTGAAATATTTTGTTAGGAAGATTTTCCTGGCTTCATAGGAATCATATTCAAGACCCTTAGGGTCTAAAGCTAAAACAGGCTCCTCAGGCTCTCTTTAAAGAAGCTGGATGAACAGCTATCTTCATCTAATTTTCACTTCTTCAGCAAAGGAAATTCCATTTGCTCATAAGTGCACATAACAGGTGCCAGGCCTGGTGACTGGTTAAGCATTTGTCTTGTCTTGGGAATTCTGGGTCTTTCCAACACCCTTGCAGTGAACCAGATGCAGAGTGACAGTCAAGGTGTCATGTTGCTGGTATACACACCAAGCCAGTGGATGCACTTGTAGGTGAGCTTTTTCTCCACTGGACAAACCGTCTGAATAACTTGGTGCCTCTCTCATAAGTGATGTGCAAGTGCAAATATGGGTCCTTTTAGGACTGAAAAGTGAAGAGGGCAAAGGGTTTTCCCAACATGTTTTTATAGGGCACTAAAGCTTGAGGTGAACTTTTAACAGGGATATCTGCCTTTTCCTGCACTTTTGGCTATGGCTTTGGAGGGATGGGTGGGTTATTTGGGGGCATGGTAAGCAATAGATCATGTCATCCAGTCCCATCACTTCATGGCAAATAGATGGGGAAACAATGGAAACAGTGTCAGACTTTATTCTTCTGGGCTCCAAAATCACTGCAGATGGTGATTGCAGCCATGAAATTAAAAGACACTTACTCCTTGGAAGGAAAGTTATGATTAACCTAGATAGCATATTCAAAAGCAGAGACATTACTTTGCCAACAAAGGTTCGTCTAGTTAAGGCTATGGTTTTTCCTGTGGTCATGTATGGATGTGAGGGTTGGACTGTGAAGAAGGCTGAGCGCCAAAGAATTGATGCTTTTGAACTGTGGCATTGGAGAAGACTCTTGAGAGTCCCTTGGACTGCAAGGAGATCCAACCAGTCCTTTCTGAAGGAGATCAGTTCTGGGTGTTGATTGGAAGGACTGATCCTGAAGCTGAAACTCCAATATTACAGCCACCTCATGCGAAGAGTTGACTCATTGGAAAAGACTCTGATGCTGGGAGGGATTGGGGGCAGGAGGAGAAGGGGACGACAGAGGATGAGATAGCTGGATGGCATCACTGACTCGATGGATGTGAGTCTGAGTGAACTCCAGGAGTTGGTGATGGACAGGAGGCCTGGCGTGCTGCGATTCATGGGGTCACAAAGAGTCAGACATGACTGAGCGACTGACCTGAACTGAAGCAACAGATTCAGTGGGAGCATCCTCAGGTTATACGTGGTTACAAGGAGATAGATGTTAGTATGACTACCCTGCTGCAATGCAAATCAAAACTCAGAGTAGAATCTGTTTAGATCCCATTCTCTTCATTAACGTGAACCATCCACATGTGTGTCACCATCTTTTCCAACCATTGAAGGTTGACCAGCAATATGGACATGACAGACCATGAGTTAACATATGGTTGAGCAGTGTCTGTGGGCAAATAGTGATTACAGTAGAGGCATTTGATAGTCAATTGTGTATTTTCATAATGTAGTTGGCTACTGCTGGGATTTTCAGCTTTATGTTCTTTTCCGAAGTGCACACTATATACATTGTCAGGAAAAGCTCATTACAGATCGTACATATTTTCCACTTGAGTTGAGGAAGTATTGGGTGGTGGAGGGCAGTAACAGCTGCAGTCAGCTTGGAGCTGGACTGACCTAATACTCTGGATGCCTGTGACTAGGAGAGGAAAGGAGACTTATAACTGGCCTGAAGAGAGAGACGGGCATTTGGAGACTGTTGTGAGTATGTTGCTGGTGCCTGGATCCTCTGTTTTGACCCCAAGACAGTAAGATCTTCCATTTCCACTTGAAGTAACTGCTTAACAGACCGAGACTACTGAGGGATGGAAACAGATGTCTTGCCACCTAGCCCCAGTCTCATTGACTGACCAACACATGGCCCTGGCCTACAGATTTAACTCCATAGTTTTCCTGCTCCAGGTGAACACTGGACATTATGTTGACACCTATTGAATTTAAGTTAGGCTCTGGTATGGAGTTGATTTACCATCTGCTGTGATGGCAAAGACCTGACTTTTCCGGAAGCGAGGGAACCAATTCTTGATTGGAGTCCCATGCCCTTCTTCTCTTGAGGTCTGGGAGCAATTAGCATCAAGGGTTTGGATCTGGGAACCACCAAACTTGTATGGCCAATCATGACAGTGATCTGATAAGCCTGTGTGTTCGTGGTCTTCAATGACATGTTGTACCAAAGCTCCTCAAGACTTTGGCATAAAAAGGCATCGCTTGCAGTGAATACTACTTTCTTTCCTGGCATTTGTGTCTAAAGGGATTGAACCACTGAATGATTTTTCTTCTGCCCTTGCTATGTAAAGTGCTACCACATGCTGAAAATGTTTCCTGTAGATGTGCTTCCTAACTACTTCTTAAAGAGGATCTCGGTACAGCTTGCTCTCCACTGACAACCTGCTTAGGTTTAAGGCCATCATTTTTGCTTTTATTTTTGAATGTGCTGAGGCTACCTGCTGCGCTGGTATTTGGAGCATGGAATATTTTAATGTGTTTTCAAAGTCTTTTCGTCTGCATTGAATGTACAGTAGGGGCAACTAAGGAGAATCCTATTTTCAAAGTCTTCACTATGGACATTCCAGAAATGACTTTTGTAGGCAGAGAAAGACTTTAAAGAAATGGGCAAGCACTGCAGCAAAAAGGTTTTGTCCAACAATCCTGTTTTTTTGTAAGCAAAGGGTCTCATAGCCTTACATCCTCCCATGTAGTGTTTTTCAAATAAAAGTCTTTAGGTTCAAACTGTTTAAAGTCTTCTAAGTGTTCTTCACAGTATTCCAACCCAATGTCACTAAGTATTTTTTTTCAGTTTTCCGGGCATTTCTTAAAATGCCAGGATTGCTGACAGGAAGTTGCAACATAGTTTCCGTGTGAATTGACAATGTGGTCCAAAGAGCAAGGTAGGAACGGAGTCCAGATGCTCAAAATGGTAGTACAGGGCATAACCACTAAGCCACCTATCAGTTCTGCTGCTGCTGCTAAGTCACGTTAGTCGTGTCCGACTCTGTGCGACCCCATAGACGGCAGCCCACCAGGCTCCCCCCTCCCTGGGATTCTCCAGGCAAGAACACTGGAGTGGTTTGCCATTTCCTTCTCCAATGCATGAAAGTGAAAAGTGAAAGTGAAGTCACTCAGTCCTGTCTGACTCTTAGTGACCCCATGGACTGCAGCCCCCCAGGCTCCTCCGTCCATGGGATTTTCCAGGCAAGAGTACTGGAGCGGGGTGCCATTGCCTTCTCAGACCTATCAGTTCAGTTCAGTTCAGTTCAATTGCTCAGTCGTGTCCGACTTTTTGTGACCCCATAGACTACAGCACGTCAGTCACCTGTCCATCACCAATTCCTGGAGTTTACTCAAACTCATGTCCATTGAGTTTGTGATGTCATCCTCTGTCGTCCCCTTTTCCTCTTCCTTCAATCTTTCCCAGCATTAGGGTCTTTAAAAATGAGTCAGCTTTTTGCATCAGATGGCCAAAGTATTGGAGTTTCAGCTTCAACATCAGTCCTTCTGATGAACATTCAGGACTGATTTCCTTTAGGATGAACTGGTTGGATCTCCTTGTAGTCCAAGGACTCTCAAGAGTCTTCTCCAACACCATAGTTCAAAAGCATCAATTCTTCGGTGCTCAGCTTTCTTTATAGCCCAGCTCTCACATCTATACATGACCACTGGAAAAAACATAGCCTTGGCTAGACGGACCTTTGTTGGTGAAGCAATGTCTCTGTTTCTTAATATGCTGTCTAGTTGGTCATAACTTTTCTTCCAAGGAGTAAGCATCTTTTTATTTCATGGCTGCAGTCGCCATCTACAGTGATTTTGGAGCCCCCAAAAATAAAGTCTCTATTTCCACTGTTTCTCCATCTGCTTGCCATGATATGATGGGACTAGATGCCACGATCTTAATTTTTTGAATGTTGAGCTTTAAGGCCAACTTTTTCACTCTCCTCTTTCATGTTCATCAAGAGGCTCTTTAGTTCTTCTTCACTTTCTGCATAAGGGTGGTGTCATCTGCATATCTGAGGTTATTGGTATTTCTCCCAGCAATCTTGATTCCAGCTTGTGTTTCATCCAGCCCAGTGTTTCTCATGATGTACTCTGCATATAAGCTAAATATAAGTTAACAAGAAGGCGATGGCATCCCACTCCAATACTCTTGCCTGGAAAATCCCATGGAGGGAGGAGCCTGGTGGGCTGCAGTCCATGGGGTCGCTAGGAGTCGGACACGACTGAGTGACTTCACTTTAACTTTCATGCCCTGGAGTAGGAAATGGCAACCCACTCCAGTGTTCTTGCCTGGAGAATCCCAGGGACGGGGGAGCCTGGTGGGCTGCCGTCTCTGGGGTCTCACAGAATCAGACATGACTGAAGCGACTTAGCAGCAGCAACCTATAGGCCACCTATCAGTTCAGTACAAAAAGTACAACCCTGTGCATCATGGTGCAAAAGCTGGGGCCTAGGCTTCGCATTGTGCATCTCAGACCTTGACTAGGCTTAAAGGCGCGTGCGGGGCCAGAGTGCTCTGGGGCCCTGTGGCTGCTGCAGGAGCAGAGGGCGGATGGAGGTGGCATGGCGCCGATGGCAGGGAGGGCGCGCCCAGGGCCTCTTTGCGCTCTAGGTCGGCAGCCTCACCAGCCTCCGGCTCGTGTTCCAGCGGGAGCAGATCCCTCCAGTCTCCGCACTGGTGGCTGCGGCGGCAGCATCGTTGATTGGTGCAGAGGAGAGGAGGAAGGAGGAGATGGAGGGTGTGGGAGAGGCGGTTTCCCCGGCACAGGCAGGTGGGTGGTGGCGGCTGCCCCAGCACTTCTATACCTCCTCAGTAGCCGGGACGGAGAGAGCCAGCTATGTCTGGGGAGGTGCCAAAATCCCCTTTAACTCTGTCTGCGGGAGGGGGAGGGGGCACAAGATGGCGGCGGCCGGATGTGGTCATGGATCCTGGCTGGCAGCAGAGTGGAGACCCGACCGGTTGGAGGCACCTGTAGCCGAAGTGGTGGCAGCGGCAACAGAAGTGGGGTGGGGGGCTGCTCTCGCATCTCCCCCTCGGCAGCCAATACTAGCGCCTCTGAAGACTCCTGAACTTGCCCTAGCAAGAATGGCGGCCAAGAAAGCGAATACAGGAAAATTTTGATACCCAAGCCCAGTGAACTTATTAATTCTCTCTAAACATATACAAGCAACCATTAGTAGATTTAAGCTGAAATATACTCTTTAAAATGGAATTCATCATAGACCAGAACAGCTCAGAGGCAGCTCATGTTGCCCTGAATTTGAAAAACACTGGCTCCCAGAAAAGTTAATGGGGACAATTACCTCTCTAAAATTGAGGGGACGTTGGATTCCACCTCTATGAAGGACTCTTATTCTTCTCAAACCATCTAAGTAAGGAATAGAACTCATCCTTACTATCCTTTAAAAATGAGTTCCAGAATGGATCATGTCTATTATTTTTTTTTTTTTTCCTTAGGTAAAATGCCAGTGTTTCTCATAGTAATCATATTTTTCTCTAAGAACTAAGTAGATGGCACCTCAGATGCCAAGAGCAGCTGGAGCAGCTTATTCACAAGTAACAGTAGAGATGCCAAAGCCCACTGGGAGCTCAGGTTTTCAACTTAAGGAAAACTTGCAGGCCATGTATCCTCTACTGCTGCATATTTTATATTTTACAGTAATGGAATATTTTTAGACAAAAATATGAATAAAAGACATTGCTGGGTTTCTTTGTACAAGACATTGTATATATTTTATTATGGTTTTATTGTTTCTATAGCCCAATTCTAACTATATAGATGCTATAGTTCTATGTTGGGAGAAGGAAGGGGAGAGAAACATTATCCAAGACCCCCAGAAAGGTCTTGATTTTATTAATCA